>NW_015090859.1:4935587-4972415 GCF_001431845.1 Calidris pugnax | reverse complement strand
AGTTAGGTTGGCGGTTGGACAAGATGATCTTTAAGGTCCCTTCCAACCTAGAAGATTCTGTGATTCTGTGATTCTTGATTTCTTTATGTTTAGCAATTTAACTGCTTGTCCGTATTCAAATCACTTCCTGAAGCATTTTCTCTGTGTTGTCTTTTAACACTTCACCCACAACATAAAAGGAATGAGATATGCATATTTATAATCCATTTCAAAGCATATCAGCTCTGATTGAACTGTTGCGACCTTCCATGTAGGCAAATCCTAGCATATGATGAGGGACATTAGGACATTTTCCTCCCATTTTTGCCATATACTGCAGGGGGGTTTGGACATGAACTGCATGATTAGACTGAAACTTCATGGCCTCTGGGGAGGAAGGCAGAGTAGCATTAGACTGGAATAGAAAATTTGTTTCTTGCTGCACTATTAGTCTTTTCCCAAGTTGTGAATTTATTTTTTTTAAAATTAATACAGCTCATTCAAGCAAAGCTGTTCATATTTTCTAGCCTTGCACTTTTAACTTCTTTACTCATTTGTCCCAGCACATTTTGGCATGCATAGGCAAAGCTGAGGCATTAATGCAAGAAGTCTCCATGGATGGGACCCAAAGGAGCAGACTCCCCTCCCCACACCTGCAGATCTGTGCCTTGAGGGTGGCAAGTGGTTTTTGGGCAACCTGTCCACTCTGCTGCCATATCGGAGCTTGCACGGTGCCAGTGCAGTGCAGGGGTTTCTGCCTTCTGTACTGCATGAAGAAAAAGCAGAAAAAAGAGACCTTTCTGTATCTGCAGTCCATGGTCTTGCTCTCTCTTCCATGATCTAGCCTCAGGTAATCTTGCTGTATGATCTGATGCAGAATGCAGTTTGGCTTCTGTTTCCTCATTTGTGTTAGGATATTATTCCTTTTTTTAAAAGAAAACTTCTGATTCCAGGCAAATCTGGAAACAAGACACCTTTCTCTTTTCTCTCTTTTTGAGTCCTGTTTCCCTGCACATTCTTCTGCAGTTTTATGGACATACACGGCCCTTACCTTGCCATCCCTCCCTTTGTTCCTCCCATGCATTGTTCCCAGTGTTACTCTGCTACAAGTGTTTGTGAGACGGACTAAGCACTAGACTAGGATAAAGGAAAAATAACTTTTCTTTTGTAAGAGTTTTGGGTTTTGTTTTGTTGTGTTGTTTTTGGGTTTTTTTTAAACTTGGATGGTTCTCTGACCTGACTACCGTGACCAGCTGAAAGGACAGACTGGAAGAAGCTTTATGGTGGGGAAGTAAGGAGATATTTAAGTCAGTCTGAGATCTGAGAAGGATGTAAAACACAATGTTAGAGGAGGACACTGAGCACTGCATACCTGCACGTGAGAAATTTACTGTGAAATTTATCCTCTCCTATAGTGGACAGTCAAAATCTTGTCTTTATTGCACCAATACCTCAGATTGGAAAAATGTTTATACAACACTTGAGTAAACTGTGGTTGCTCAGAAGATAATTGCAATTATTTTCTCCATTATCTATTAATCTTTAAGCTCCTCTATGATATCTATTTTGGTGTTCATGAATAAAATAAAATGGTGGGAATGAGCAAAATTTCCTACATATAGATAATAAATACCTGCTTTGAAGGAGGTCTTTATATTCAGATCGTGTCCCTTCTGTAAAACGCTCCCCATGGTATACCATTATATTAAACCAATAAAGAGGAAAATGGTATTCCACGCACATGTGAGCTAATAACAACTGGCATGCAGAACATAAACACCACAGTGGGTCACACTAAGGCAGACTGGCAAGCTGCTGTGCTAGCTTAGTTTCCAAATGCCTGAAGATAATTGCCCCAGTGTATCCATGCAAAACTTACAAAGAAAAAACCAAGATTATCCCAAGCATGAAACTAGCTGGAAAATTACTCAGCAGTGTTATTGAAAACTCGTTTTACCTGCTGTGATATTTAGCTAATATGATTAGCGACATTAAGAGGGAGACTTCTGCTGTAGTTTGGAAATAGACTCCAACCTACCTATCATGGTGGGAAATTTATTTTGTTCTGTAACATACCAGTGTTTCCTGCCTGCATGAAATCTCTTAAACATCCACTTCTACTTTCTTATAACACTGGTGTCAAATTCAGTACTGATTCATGTGCAATATATAGTTCAGAACCTCCGCACTCAGTGAGAATAGTAAGAACAGTAAGAGAAGTGTTATTTCAATAATTAATTACATGGAGCAAAGGTGAAAATCTCTTTAAAATGATTTACAATAGATTTGCATGCACAAAATATTATTTTCATGCTGAGCTCATTTTCAAGCTTTTGCATAGGTGAAGACTATTCTATTTATATGAATAAAGAAGTTGAAATACTGATGAATAGTTGTAACGGTTTTCCCTTTTCTTGAAACTATTTCCTTACACTTCAGTCCTCACTGACCATACCATCTTCCTGCTTAATCTGGTAATTACACTTCCTTCTTTCTTACCAAGTCTATAATAATATCAATGATTATAATAAAATAATATCATGTAACTATAGCACCTGGGGCCTGCAGCTCTAACAAAGACCTCATGTGGCAAGGTCTTCAAAAAAAACCTACAGAACGGGAAATTAGTTTTCCCTTTCACAGTTTCTTAAGAGAATATGTTGTAAGACAGGAGATAACAGGTAATACACACTTATGGGGAGACTGCAAGAGAACAATGATATTGAATAAGGCATATATGTGTGAAGATCAGGCTATCTCTGAATAAGTTAGTGTCCACTTTGATAATTTAAATACTAAAGCACCTACTAACTTGAAGATCAGGGGGTTAAGGTCTTTTTGTACAGTGTATTAGTGTAGTGTATCTGCAGCCCAGAATGCAGGCTCTGCCCAGGAGGCAGAAGCACACAACATTTTAAAGAGGAGTAGCTCACTTTTATCTATTAACAGAGCTTTAACACCTCCCTCTGTGTCTGTGTGTGTATATACACATATATAAGTAGATACTTGGGGAACAGAATTCAGATCTCCTCTTGCAAACCAAGTGCTACAACTAGGCTTAATCCGTTGTTCTTTCCTTTAATAGAGTCACAGGATGATAGAAAAACTGAGGTTAAAAGGGACTTCCTGAGGTCATCATCTCCAGTCTCCTGCACAAAGCAGGCTCAGTTAGATCAGGTTGCTGGGAGACTTGCCTGGAAAATTTTTTAGTATCTCCAAAGCTAGTGATTCCACAACATTTCTGGGCAACATAGTCAGGCGTCCGACCATCTCCATGATATGTTTCCACCCCCCCCACCCCCGCCACATATATCTAAAGAGAATTTCCTGTTTTCCAACTTGTACCCATCATTTCTTATGCCATCAGTGCATGAGATCTTCAGTGCTCTTCCTTGGGGAAGAGCCTGGCTCTGTCATCTATGCATCCTTCCATTTGACAGCTGTAGAGAGCAGTAAGATTGCCCTTTCACCTTTTCCTCCCAAGGCTGAATAAACCCACTTCTCTCAGCCTTCCCTTATATGCCATGTACTCATGTTGCTCCCTGTCCTCTAGACTTGCTCTAGTCTTTCAACATCTTTCTTGCAGAAGGGTGCCTAAAACTGGAAAGTGCAGATGTAGCCTCATAAGTGCCGAATAAAGGGGAATAGACACTTCTTTTGACCTGCTCACTACAATTAACTATTGTGCACAGTGGTACTGCTTCAACAGCATTGGTTTGAGACTTTTTTTTTTTTTTTTTTTTAAAATAATCTGTATCCTAGTGATTATAGCATTGTCTAGGGGAGTTGATATTTGTAGATTTCCATTGTTCCAATAAGGGAGGCAGCGGAATTGAGGTTTTATCTTAAAGGGAAGCAGCATACTTTGCATGGGTCCTTATTCTGTGTGTGGGTGCTAGGCATGCTCTGAGAATGCTTGTTGGATCATGATGTCAAAACAGGTAGAGGAGCTTCTGATATTTTTATTCTGGTCTGGTTTAGGTAAGAAGAATGTGTTTGTTGACTTAGTCCTGTGAAAGCTGAGATACATCTGTGCATTCTGGACTACCACAAAACTCCATGTACTTACCGAGGAAACTTAGACATCTCCAGGATTAGACAGCAGCTGAAGAAGACTCCGACATATATGCCTAAATTCTGCTTAAATCCAATGTTTGAACTCCCTCTGGTTGTTTTCAGCTTGCACTGCCCTAAGGGATATCTTAGAAGACAGCTCATGCACAGGCAACACAAATTTCCCCCCCAAAAGGGCAAGAAGCTACAGACTGACTGTACCAATAGTCAATATATGTGTGGGGACAGGTAAGAAAAATAGAGTATTTGATGTGCCTTGAGGCTTCTCAACATTTCAAGTCACTAGACAGCATCCTTCCCAGCACTTCTGGATAATAAGCTCCCCATCAATTTTTTTTTATGTATTCAACCCCACTCCCAGCCTGTTTCTGTCTGCATCTCCCCTTTCCACATGGAGGAGATGTACCTGTGCCTACCAAAGCAATATGCTGTTGCCAGTGATTTCCAGGAGAAAAGACCATCAGCAGGAGCTGGTCTCCAGCTTAATACTCCCTACTTCGCAATCCCTTTTCATCAAAGCTGGGATTGCCCACTGCTGGCGTGTACAGAACCAAAGGCAGGGTTAAAAGTGAGGGCAATGGTGCATGGGCACGCATTGCTGGGGCTGTGGAGCCTGCTAAGCCTAGGTAAACTGGATCATTTGCACAGCAGGTGCTTGGAGTGGTGGTTGTGCTAAGGGCTCTGAGCTAGCTGAGGCTGGCCACACTGCTCTCACAGCTGACATGAGGTCAAGTGGCCTCTTTCAGAGCAGACCAGGATTTGAACGGTCCCACAGTCTTCCTCTCAGTTAAGCTCTCTCACGGGTATGGTTGAATTTCCTTTTGAATAAACCAGCATTGACTTTAGTAACACACTTTTAATTTACCTAAGACTTTATCAATGTTATCAGCTGGATCTTAAAACAAATGCATGTTTTTGTATGAAATTGCATACGATTTAGTCCTTTATCTCTGCTCTGAGGAACAGTACTGACTAAACAGAAAGACCGGACAACAGTACATGAGACTCCGGTTGCTTATTCGCTGCGTTTTTATGTTACTGTCTGAGAAGATTTGAAGGGTGGACCTCCTCTTGTCCCTCTGCTTCCACTACAGGCAGGAAAGTGCTTCAGCAGTAAGTCACGTTTCTCTTGTTTACTCTCATCAAGACCTTTCTGTTGCGTAATTCTTTTGTTTTCTACTGTTGTAATCTCTGATGCACATGGATCCCAGACAATGTAGATGACCCGTGTGGGATGCACTAGGTTCTCTCTCAAGATATTGTTGTCCCTTGCTGGCTGGGAGCCAGGTTTAGTACTAAGCAGAAAAAAAAAAAAAAAAAAGAAAGAACAATGGAGATAAATTTAGATGCTGTTGGGAAAAAGAGTCCAGCACACTGTCCATCCCAGCCCTTGGAAGCGACGCCCACAAAGCAGTTTCCTTTGACTTTCTCAGGGATTCCCAGATACTCACAGTAACTTATGCAACCAAAGCAGACACCACCTGACTAACATTTGGCTAACCCTTTGCAACCTCGTTCCAAATGCAAGCTAGGAAACAAAGCGTGGTGTCGTAACCTAGAGCCTCTCTGTGTGCCCACTGAACACCACTGGAAACAGACGGGGTATTGATGTTGGTACCAGAGGTACCAAGGCAAATTGGGCCCCTGTCTGCACTGACTTCCACTACTGGGTACTTCCCTGCTGTCCAAGAAACAGTACTCCATAGGCTTGAATTTAATTTTGCTAGTACAAGAGCCTCCACTAATACCAAATTTCCTGCTAATAGTTCCTTTAAAATACTGTTAATTAGTGACTTTGTATATCTATGGATTATTTTTATTAATAGCTTAGTTACATTACTGTCCTTCGAAGGCTCCACGGATTGAGCTAACTTGATCACTACATCCAATTCTATAATACTAGCATTTCTATATGGATGTGTTGTTTAATTGTTTAAAAGGAGGAGGACATGGTGTTTGCACTAAGCAAACTTCTTCAGTAAAATTCTGGGGGCTGAGGCAAACCTTGGCCCCCTCCATACCTTATTCTCGAATGACTCTTTTTTTGATGTTTCTTTCCCTATGTTTTTAAGATTCACATTCAGTTACTGATGAAACATTTTTCTTCAGAAAGAAAAGTCTGTGTAACATGGTTTTGGCTGGTATATGGCCGTTCTGTATTTGGGCATATAATATGGGCACCTTAAGTAATGAAAATACATGCTCCTTTTTCATTGTGTGCCTATAAAAGTCAAACCCTGAGTAATGTAATCTTATGTAAGTAAAGCTATACATAAAAATAGTATTAAGTGCCTTCAGTTTGTCATTCAGACACTCAAGTCACTGCACTAAAGTGTAGTAGGGAATATATAGATTGAGTCCATGTCTGCTGCTGTAACTATGAATATAATTAATTTAGATACTAGTAGGTGACAGGTACTTTCCTTTTTTTTTTTGGTTAATTACATTTTTTTACAAAATGTGAGTGTAATTTGCATTTACACAACAGTTCTTATCCAAGAGACCAAAGTAATGTTTGCCAAAACAGCACAAGACTTTTATTTACTTTTACTTTGTAAAGTTGTAATTCATATCTTGTGAATTTTTGTCCTATTAATTAAGTTGCTTTATCCTAAAATAATATAATTTTTTGACAGGATAAAATAACTTTCATTTTAACATAATTTAATTGAAATATTTGGGGCTTTTTTCATTTCAAAATGCTATTTCGGTATAGACTTTAAGATTTTTAAAATTAAACCACTTTATTTCCTGTAAAAAAAATCATTCAGTTGCAAATTATTTCCTTTTTCTTTTCATTTTGTCACAGACATATAAAAAATGAATAATAAGTAGGTCACAAAATTTCTTTCTGATATAACCAGAGACTAAAAGAAAAAAAATACCCTCATCAGTCCAATCATAATTTGTTCTTCAATACACAGTTTCTCTATGGGCAAGAGACTTTGGGGTGAAATTTGCATGACAGGATTTAGTTTTTTGCGTTTGAAGGCAGGTAGCATTTTTCTATTTCTCTCATTCTGATGTCAAACCATGTCACAGAAAAAAATTTCCATCATATAATGGAAAAATATTGGGGTGGAGAGTTAAAGCGAAGAGCTTGAATAGCATCCTACTTGGAAAGTGAATGAATAACTATCAGAAGAGTTTTAGCTGGAGTTCCAAGCTGGCAAGCTATTTCACAGCAGTCTTCAAGGATTTCAACAGTACTACGAGACCCATAAAATTATTTGATACGTAATTTGGTGAAATTTGAAAGCTTTTCCTGTGCAGATGTTTTGATTATCTGACTATAATAACTCTTTGACCTTAACCTTGGTAAATAGGTATTGTACGTGTTTCTAATCAGTGTGTGTGTGTGTGTTGTTTTCATTTTATTTTTAACTTGAATGCCTGTCATTTAATACAAACCTATGCTTTTAAAAGTACCAAACTTTATTAATCCACTTAAAGGCTTAACCATCTATAAAAATGTACTATGCAAATTGGTCTTTTTCCCTTCTTCAGTCATCACAGCCAAGCACATAAAGCTCGGGGAAATTTATGCATTTTGACCATCTCTAAATCGTTAGAGGCCAAACCAATTTAAATAGCAATCAGTGACCAAGAACACCCTTTGCTCTCTAAGGTTTTTTTTGCTTGGTATTCTAATTATTTAATTCAAGCTTGTTACGTTCAGCTCTGCTGGATGCTCTGCAGTCTGAATTCATTCTGCCTTGTTTAATTTGCCTTTTTCCTCTGCCATTAGATTGTTAGCTTTCTAGATGAGAACAGAGCACTAACTCACTGCTGCATAGTATGAGCAGAAGCTGTTTCTTAAACTGTTGAAAAAGATGGGATGATCCTTTGGATTTGACATTTGGGGCAGAGGTTTTGTGCCTAGTTTCATTGCTTTCCTGTCTGGGATCATTATCCCTAAGTTTTCGCACTTGTAAGACTGGACTCCTCCCATTTTATAAAACATTTAGCAGTTTTTAAAAAAAGCAAACCCATCAGGTAAAGGTTTATTTTATTCATTTTTCACTGACTTCAGTGGAGTCAAAGTATGTCCCTGAAATCTGTGGACCCCATGAGATCTCTGGATGTGATCACAGTGAAAGTGGGAAGGAACTTCAAATGCATCTGAAGGTTATTTTTGGAAGTGACATATCAGAGCAGGCTGGAGAAACAAACATCTTATTCTCAAAATCTATAACAAACCCAGCTCACCAAAAGGCAGCTAAGTCATTAGTTTTCTGCGAATTTAGAAATTGCATATGTTTAAACCATCACCATAATGTTTATTCTGTTGGAAAAGTTGGCAGAGGTGTTTAATTCCGGTGTCACTTTTACTACCAACTATTTCATCCCTTGTGTAAGATTTGGTCTCTGAAGTCATCACTGGGAAGAGGTGGAAAAATCGGCTACTGGGCAGATTTTTTATGTCTGTGTCACTCATGAAGTATATGATGTTTTAGCCTCTATATGCAAAAAATGCATCTTTTATGGCAAGATAGCTCTTCTGATGTCTTGAAGTGTCCTGAACTCATTACGGCTTTTGACTTGTTCCAGCCTTCAGATTAAAATGGTTCAGGTTACATCATTTTAAACTGCACAAAGGGTCAAGAGACCATATAATTTCAATGAGGCCACAGTTCATTTGCTTTGGCTCAGGAAAGCCAGAGGACGAAATAAATATTAATAGTCACAGTTTGAAAGAGGGATTGCAGCTTTGGTATTACAATGAAGTGAAACATTTTATACATGATGCAGCAAAACAGGCACTGGATTTTTGCCAGTTTGAAGGAGATGGAAAGGGAGAGAAAATTAAGAGAAAAAAATAATTTAAAAATGCACCTGGTACCTAATGTTTTTTTTAAACTTTTCATTATGGGAAGAAGCAATATTTGCTTTTTGCTTCATGTAGTTGAAATCAGTCCATTAAGAGGGTGGGAGAAAAGATTAATAGGTAAATTCAGCATGCTGCCTCCTTCATGTAGTTAATGTGCTTAATCTTACCTGGGTGATGAGCTGCATTTACACTGACAATGAGTGAAGAGAGGAAGAGAGGTTAAATATGTGGTTAGGGGAACAAAGTTAATGAGAGTATATTATAGGATTTTACAAAAAACATATATTACTGTTCATTTAATTTAGTCCTTGGGACAATTACATCCCTGGTGTAATCTCATTAAGCTAATGAGATCACATTGGGGATGAATTTGGCTCTTGTATTTGAAGTTTTTAAATGGTGGTGTTATTGCAATTTTCTTCTTTGCTCAGAATGTGAATGAGCTTTGGAAGCCTGAAAAAAGAGTATTTTTAAGGTTCATGGAGACCAGTGCGATAGGGAAGATACAGAGTAGAATATTGAGCTAATATTTTTAGCTCTCTTTGTCCTTGTCCAAAGCATTCTTTAAAGCTTGTTCATTAACTTTGCACTTCTGTATGTGGAAGAAGTGTTGTCATCTGCAATCCAGAATTTGAAAGATGTAAAGCACCTACCTCTCCCTAAAAAGCACTCAGATTCACCTTCAGGCATGACTGACATCCTCAAAGTCATCCTCAGCTGCATTGATCCACTTCAATACCTTGTCAATGTTTTGAGTATCTAAGTGTACACAGCTTTGGTAGTGTCTTAGATAGCCACTGTGCCTGCTGACCATCTCACAGTAGGTTTCTGAACTGAAACAAAACAAGGCTACTCAAATCCACCATTCATCTTCTTATGTCTTCTGTGAGCTTGGTGCATAAAACGTACACAACATACTCTTCTTGTGCTGATTTCTGGTTTTTGTCCTTGACAGTAGCATGTTCAAGTTGACTGTAACAAGCTGCATCCAAGTCCTTTCTTTTGATGACAAGACAATATGAGTCTTGATGACAAGACTCACATTCAACTTGGTGAAAGTTCCAGCCATCAAGCTGTTGGAGTTTTATTCCATGTAAGTGACAAAGTAATCATTGGAGCTGGGGCTTGTACCACTATCGTGCACTGGGGGACAGTAACTCTTTCCATCTGTGGTCCAGTGAGCAAAATGTAATTCCTCTGACTGGGAGAATGACATGGACCAGTAATATAATATTCGGTAACATAATACTCACTGACTAACTGCTAAGGGTAATCTCTTATAAAGTAAATTCAGATTACTGCCTCTGTGAAGTTACAAAACAGATTTAGATTCAAGTCTCTCAAAGCACAGATAAGTGATCCAAGACAGTACCTACTTGATGGCTTCTCTGACTTTCTGTGGCTTTTCACTGATAGAGAAAACTAGACATAAATGCCCTTAGAGTAAATTCATGCCTGACAATCTGTCTGTCTCACTGCGGAGAAACATCAACTGGTACTTCACATAGATCATGTCAGTGTGACGGGGCCATAAGCATTGACTCTGAATATTAGTCTTTGTTAAATTGTGCACAATCCTGCTTAGCTAGTTTTCGTGGTATCTGACTGTGCCCATGTTTAAGGGCTAAAGCAATAGAATTCAGAAGAAGGCTGCAAGGTAGCAATTCTCCAATTATTCCTGTTTGCCAGAACCCACAAGCGATCCAGAGATTTCTGAGAGTTATGCCAGCAAATCAAATCTGCTATACTTTGTTGGGGTTAGCTCAGTAAGATTCCATATAAAAGAAATTAAACTTCTATGAAATTTATCCTCAAACTTACACAGTAATAATCCTTCAGCATTTTTTAATTACCCTGCATTGCTCTTATTTCTCAATAAATCTGGAAATGGTTAAAAAATCCCTGTACCTTTTTTTTTTCTAATATTTTCCCATAGATATTACAGGAATTTTCCAGCTGAGATATAATAACATTATTTCCTTCCAGCCTACCTTCTTGTTCTACTCCAGCACACTGACAATGAACATGTTCTCAGAACGCACACCCAGCTGCACTTTCCTTTTATTACTTATGACAATCTTCAGAGTGCACAGGAGACATTTATTTTTTTCCCAGACCTTATTCTTTATTTGTCATGAGAGTGACACAATGCTCAAGACCTTGATGATCTTATGTAATTTCATTTTTGCTATCAATAACACTTCAGACATATATATAAACCCCTCTCTCACCCTTCCTCCCTATCCTTACTGATGTGCTTGTGAATTTTTCAACAAGATATGTAAACCTGTCATTTTCCTAATTATTTGGATTGTTTTACCCGGTGTTAATTATGTGATGTTCGTTTCTGTTTCAGTCTAGTGCTTCTTTGCTATAGTAGAGAAGGAGGTTAGGTTATATAATGTCATTCTGTTCAGCTGGATTTTGATCTTGAGCGAAGCTTGTTAAACTTTGGAATGTCTGGTCTTTGGGAAATTCTGAGATTTAGGTGTTTTTTAGGTTTTGTTTTGTTTGTTGTTGTTTTTTAAATTCCAAAATTCATCAAAATTTTGACAAAATAATGGGAGACCAACAGATACGTTCTGCCTAGAGAGCACTGAAATACTGTGCTGATTCAGTCCTGTAATTTTTTTATTCTACTTTTGACTAAAAAAAAAAAATCATCAAAAATGAAATACAGTTTAGACATTTTCTATCAGAATTTTTTAAACAAAACAGTCCCTGAATTGGGATATTTCTTCACATGTGGTTTTTTATTCCCTGTGAATGAAACAACATTTTCTAATGGAAGAACAATTTTTTTAATTTATTTTTTTTCCCTTGGAAGCTTCTTGCTCTCCCGTTGAGCTGTTAAGGTCTTGTAAGGTGTAGAATTCAGCTTAAATCAAAGAGGAGCCTAATCCATTCAGGAGGCAACTTGGCCCCGGGGAAGATTTGGGGAAAGAGCAAGGAAACCCTGGTGGTATCCTGGAGGCAGGAAGGCTCCTACCTGGACGTGGTGGGCAGGACCGCCTGGGACCTGGGCGCTGGCTCTTCCCTCCTGATTACTATATCGGGTTTAAGGTACTTAAGTAAAACAAACAAACAGAAAAAGAGGTTAAAGGGCATTCTTGGTGCTCAGATAGTGATGAGAAAGGGTAAAGCATGCTATTGCAAGCCCGAGGGAGATATATGGTTACCCAAAGGTGGAAGTAAACAAAAAGGCTGAGTGAAATTTCTGTCTGTTTGAAATGCGTTTCTTCTTTTTTTCTTTTTTCCTTGTGACATGGGGGGTGGGGAGGTAAGAGTATGGGAACATTTTATTTTGTGTTACTGAATTCAGGAGCCTTTGTGGGTTACATTTCTTACTATAATAGATGCTTCATTTTGAGTGCTTTAACGTCTATGAGGCTCCCAGTGCAGATGAATGAACTCTGCCGTCATTCTAAGCACATCACTTTTATATCTTCTTGTCAGACGGTTACAGTTATTAACTGCAGCGTTTAAAATTCACTTTCTTCTTTGAAGAAAGCCCCGACTATAAGATAGAACAAATTACAAGTAGTATGTATAGTGCAGCAGTGTTAAAACTGCTGTCAGCATCCCAACGTGGCCATATGTCTGACATAAAGTACACAAAAGAAAGTGTTGAGGATTGGAACACAGTCTAATGATAAGTAGGCCGTTTAAACAATAAGCCTCTCAAGTGAGCAATATACATTCTGTTCTGTTTTTCTTACTTTGTGCTGCTTTAAGTCAAAGTCTACGGGTCTGCTATTGCTGGGAGGTTGGACATGTTGTCTGCAAGTAAATCGGCCCTCTGCCAAGTAACTAGAGCTCACTCTTGGTAAAGGAAGAACATTGTTCACTAAAATAGTTTGTCTTTTGATGCCAAAGGAAATCAAATTGTAATCAAGGGCTGAGAACGGACTGAAGTCATAAAGGCTGGCTTGCCTCAGACTTTGGCAGCCTCACTTGTTCCCAGGCATATTAAATATAATTTACGTTTGCAGAGGGGAGAGGTTTTATTGCACTGGAAATTTGTTTTAAATAACACTTAAGTGAAACGTTGTCAGGGGCAGCCAGGGATACACTTCTACTGTCATTTAGTCTGCTGAAAATCCAGAATATGTTCATGGGCTTTACCAGATTTGTTCTGAACTTACTTCTGTGTAAATGGATATTTATGGTCAATGTTGATAAAACAATTACATTTCCTAGGTTCTGATTGCTCATGCTGGGTGGAAAGTTCATGATGAAAGGCTTACCTCAGTTACAGAGAGTGTTTATATGTTTTTCTTCCATTTTATTGTGCATGTGAAAATTCACATTAACTATTAATAACCATCTCCAGATGAAAAATCATGAACAGTGTATAGGATGGTTGAATCAATTTTGTCCTTGATCTGCAATGTATGAAATGGAATCAATTTTACTGATAATTCCTGTGTAACATGTTGAAGTTTAAAATCTATACTTTATAGTTTCAGAAAGTAACTTTAGAAACACTTAAAAATACATTTTTTCTTGTTTTTGTATTTCTAAATAAATTTATCTTTTGGAACAGTAAAAGTTACTTTTATTTCACTATAGAATTACAAACTAATTTAAAAATAGCTTCTTCCAAGAAGTGATAATTCTACTTTTCAGCATCTTGCTCATAAGTAGCCAGCTGAGGGAAAATATTGTTTTAATTCTTTGCACACTTTTGGACAAGATATTTTTCTTCTAACCTGACACCATAATGTAGGTTACAGTTGAAACTTGTTTTACAGATTTGCACCGAGTCAAAGCAATGGAATCTGCCAACTGAAAAGTAAAAGGTCTTCCATGAGCATCTAATTTAAGATTACATTAACTCTTTTATTTTGCAACTTTGTCACCTTCCATATAGCATTTGTCAGCAAATTTAATGTAGCTCTGTATGTACTATATAAAGGGAAATTTGACCCTAGGGAAAAACATAAAGGATGATTAAACTACCAAACAAATGCTTGGGTAGCTGCTATCTTTAAAACATGTTTTTTTGTTAGGGTGGTTGTTTTCAATCTTTCTGTTGGAAATAATATTGAAACAGTATGCTTCCACCTTAAAATGGCAATATTTGTATAATTTTGCACAGCTTACCTCTGTTAAAGTAACAGTTGACATTTGAAGCAATTTAAGGTTAATTCTGTTAAAAGACTCGGACAGAATTTAGACCTTGCTGACTAATTTGGAGGTCTAGTACAAGATTTTAATAATCTTAAGCATATGTTTTCTGCGTCTCAGTGCTTGAGTGGCCAAAATAGGTAAGCATCTGCCTATGAAGTTTCTTAAGGCTCTGCCCCTGTCTGTGTGTGTATTTACCAAAGTCTTGATGATGCTTAACATCTAAATGACTACCTTAATGCCCAAAGTCTGTCACCTCAGAGTAATCTGTAACTTCATGACTAAGCTTATTTTTTTGAGGATCCCTTTAAACTATGTGTTGTTCATGTGTTCTGTACAAGACACCTAATTTAATTTGACTTGGGGCAGTGGGTCCTAATAAAAGGAAAGGTGTCTTGAAGATATGACCTGCATTTCTCACCATTGCCTGGGTCCTTGTATGAGTCTAACCCAAGGCACTTAAAAATAGCTTGATGAAAATGTAAACAAAACCTAACTTTTCCTGGAACTGGAACCCTCCCTTTTCCAAACTGGAAGTAGAATGTAAATGCATTATTTTCTAAACAAAATTAATTACATTGCACTGTTAATATTCAATAATTTTAAGGCAAAATATATGATATCTCCAGAGAAGAGCAAAATATCAGATTTTTTTATGAAGAAATGAGAGTCAATAACTACAGAAGCTTTGAAAGTACTTATTTACTTATGGTATCAACAACTATTACAAGGGGAAAATGACAGAGTAAAATTTTTTTTTACATTGCAGAATAGAAGTACCAGGACTATCAATTGCAACCTATGGCTGTCCTTTTTCCCAGCTGTAATGCACATTTGGAAGATATATAGTGAGGGTTCAGAAACTACAAAAGACAGGAGGGTGACTGAAGAGGTAAATGCTATGACACTCAGACATGAACTAAGCTTCCTGGCACTTTTGACAGCCACAGGCACTCGTGGGGGTTTGACAAATTGGTAGTTACTTCAAAATAGTCCATGTCAGTGAATAATACCATGTGATCGTGGAGCATAGACTTTTGAGACTAATAAAAGCAGGACACCACTAAAAATGCAATCATAGTAGGAAGACATTGCAAAAAGTAACTGGAGAAACCTCAGGACGTGTGTTCCCTTAAGTGCATGCAGGGATTAACCTGCTATGTGAGCTTGCATCTGTGGTTCCTGTGAAGATCCGCAGCTCAGATAGATACACTCTGAAGTCAGTGAGAGGCTCTGAGACAGCCCCACGCTCTCTGAAGAAGTCCACACAAAGACCCTTTCACAAAATGACTACAGGATCCAAGCCTATCTTCAATATTCCCTTCTCTAGCACTGCACAAGCCTGTATTGCACTTTTCAAATGCTCTCAAACTTTCTGTTGCTGTTCTTTTCCTTCCCTTTCAGTCAAACAATGCAATACAGTGTATTCAGATGTTAATAGGACCATTTGTGTATTTCTTGAAAAAGGAACAAACAGACTGCTTTAAAAGTTTTTACTTTTATATATAGATAGGTGTATAGAGATATTTATACTTTTGTTATGTTTTCTGCCTTCCCTTTGTATTGTCTTGTAAACATGTCCTGAACTTGATCCTTCATTTCTGAAAACAATAGGAGCTGGATGCTGACTTCAGGGGAAGCAAATGAAAGAGCCATCTTTCTATTTTTGCAACTTTCTTAAAAAAAAAAAAAAAAAATGATGCTTTCACAAATATTCTTTGAAATAGATATACATATTGCAAACAAAATAGGAGCAGAAGGCCATATTTCATTGCCTAAACTGTAATTACTATCCCATCCACCCATAACGAGGCTAATGCCAGGAAGCAGGGAGACAGATATAAAAGACAGCCCAGCTGAGTGTGAAAACTAAAATGTGCAAGAGATTCAAATCTTGTAGCCTGACTCTACTCACACGCCACCATTAACTTGTCTGTAAATGCTCATTGGCGAATTAGCTGGCAATAGCCCACTATGTGTTTGGGCATTGAACAGCTCACCATTTTTCTGTAGTAGGAAATCGGTCCTACCGCTGCAAAGACTGGGCAATCTATTTCTGTCAGCTTACACTCTTCTACTGGACTTGTTTTTTTTCTGCTCAGGACACCCAAAGCCAGTCAGTTCAAACTTAACAGCTGTTAAAATTGCCATACGCTTTTAGAGGAGACATGAAAATGAATGTGTGCCAACATTTTGGTAGAGGTTACAATGAAGTTAACTCATTTTGACAAAGAGATCTCCCCCACCTAAACTTATTTTATATGCTAAGACTTGGTAATATGTGAAAAACATGGCTGATGGGGGTAGAATTACTAGCCTGTCATCTTAACAAAGGACTTTTGGAAACTTGTTCCTTCCTCAGGAAAAGGATTCTCCTGCACAAGGTTTTGTCTCAGAAAATGTACAGAAGACAGTTATGACAGAAGTACATAGACGATAATGTTTTAATATCTGTAATATTCATATTAATTATTCTATATTAGTTAATCAATCATCATTCCTAAGTTAAGAAACTGTTTTTCATCAGTCAGACAATCAGGTGACATAGGCTCCATAGTGATATCTCTAACTAAAACCATCTGAAACTCGTGTACAGGTATACATCTGTGTGGATGTGCATACATCTGTATTATGCCTAAAACCATACACCTCTCTATATAAACATGAAGTATAATTTGAAATAATTTTTCTTAATTAAAATACCATTCAGACTAAACATATGTCTGTTGCTTCTATTACAGGAACAAATACTTTTTCTTCATTTTTTGTGCTTCCCTGAGTTGGAATTGAGTGAAATACAATGTCCCAAATCAGCTGTACTGCAAATACTCAGTTTATATGACCTATAGAAATCATAAGGAGGCAAATTTTGCTTTTCATCTCCTGAAAATCCAATGCCATGAAACAACTGAATGATTTCAGCCAAAGTAAATTTAAGCAAACAAACAAATAAATAAAGAACCCAAGCTCAAAGCTCCCACCCCAGATCAGGTGTTTGTTGCAAGGAATGTCAGAAGCCATGTCAGGCAAAACATAAAAAATTCAAGAGACTTATTTTGGAATGTGTCAAAAGCAAACATGGAACTTTATTCAAAGGCAAACATATCTGTTCACTGTAATGCATTATAATACTGGCTATTCAAATTTTTGTTCAAGCTCAATGGTTCTAAAATAAACCTCCAAACTCTCAATACAGATTTCTTTGCCCACATACATACAGATAACTTTAAAGATATATAGTTTTCATCCAAACATTTTACCATGTATATTTTCATTCTTTAAATACTACCCTTTAACTGATAAATTCCTTGAGTGCAATGAATCTGGGTGATAAATAGAGGTTTGCAAAACAAGGGAAACTTCTGCAGCAAAGTTGTTCACTTTTCCAGTGTAAAAGATAAATAATTAAAAAATGACTTTTGACTACTTCTAAAAATAAGTCTCTATGACAGAAATACTAATGAACAAAGAATGGTAGCATTTTTGGATGCTACCAAATGGTTTTGGAATGGTAGCATTTCTGGATGCTACTCAATGGTTTCACACTTGAGTGAAACCATTGAACAGTACCCACTATACACCTCTCTTGCTCAAAAATACTTTTTGCATTTCCCTATGATAATATAGACTTTTCAATATCTTCTTATTGTATAGAAGTATGTTCATTCATAGTATGTCTTGTGCTTTGCAGTTCCAAAAGAACACGCAAGGCATGCAAGCTCAAAATTCAAAGAAAAAGGATAGTTTGTTTTCTGTACTGTATCAAGAAAGGATGAATAAGTGTTATGTACCTAATATGCAGAGACATCTTAGTATAACAAGATACAGCTTAACTCCTAGAGTCCTTGTTATTTAATCCATTTAGTTCTGCCCAGGGATCACATGAATTTATGGAAACCCCCTGCTACCCTCTTTGTTGACTTCCATCCCTGCTGGGAGATCCCCATCTGCTGGGAAGTGAAACTCTGTCCTGAACTTTACCTCATTTAACAGAATGCCACATGTAAATCCAACTTCTTCATTTATTACTTTGACAGAGCAGATGGCATTGGGCTTTTAAAAGACTGTAATGTTGCTTAAAACCAGCTATATTTGTAGAAATAATAGTTTTAGCTGCTTCAATTTTAGTGCTTGATTTTTAGGAAAAGAGTCTGACACAGGCAATTAAATTTTTGAGCCATCAGTAGTTAGTGATGCATCATAATTTAGCTGTTTTCAGAAAATCATATTGTGACCAAATAATCATTCATTAAGACAGAAAATACTTTTTTAATGGAAATTTGATTCTCATGTTTGGTGGCTGATATGAGTGACTAGTTTTCTAATAGCCTTAATCACTGGAGTATTTCTTTACTTGTTCATTTAAGCCCATTAATGAAAACGTATGATGTTAAGTCTAATATCTACTAACCCTTGATGACTGTTTTGACTTCCAGCATTGTCCTATAAATAACTGCGAATGACATGCACCAAAAATCAAAGAGTATTATTTCACTGTGATTAAAGAGAACAGGTTCACCCCAGACTTCCTTTTCATCCAGTAAGACCACAGAGAAATTAATTGTTGGCTTGAGTCAGGTGTAATGTACTTCAAAATGTCTTGTCCTTAAAAATCTTACCCTAAATGCATAATTCAGGTTTTAAAAATAACCTGGAAACTCAACCTCAGCCACTGAGTTTGCTTATAGAAGGCACATAATGGGATAGGGAACACCATGCACCATCACAGCATCTTGTTCTTCAAGACTACAAATACTGTAAATTACTTGTCCTCAAGATCCAGTCTAATGGTTTATTTGTTTGGCTGTTTGTTTATATTCAGTGAAATATGAAAGGATTTTTAGCCCTGAAGAAGGAAAGGAAACCTTACCTAGCCAGTGCTGACTGCGCTTTTTAACTTAAAATATCAGCTAACTTGATGCTCTGTAAAATTCAAAGAGCATGTGTTTAACTGATATAACTGGGATCTTTGGTCGTCTTCATCTTGGCCATGAACCTTCAGATCATATTGTAAGTATTATGGCTAAAGGGCACTGGTTGTTGGCATGACATTTATGCTCTGTCATGCAATCATGTTGTCTTGTATGGCGGTTTCAGGGTGAGACTTCATATGAAGTGAATAATCTGTGTTCTTTGCTATAAATTAAACAAATACCTCTAATATGTACTTCCTCAGTTTTAAGTCAGGTGCTTTAAAGTATTTCAATCTTGTGCATATGCGTGTGCCCTAATGTCAGATACTGTGTTTCATAATAGGTTTTTTCCTTTCTGATGATAAATAACACTGCTTAGAAACAAGGATGTCTTGTCCCCAAAGGGCTTTCATTATGAACTGTGCAGGCCTCCTCTGCAACTATGCTTGTCAAACTTCCATGATACAACACCTTGCTTTTGTTAATCATCTGGACAGCATACCAAGAGAGGTTTGTCTCTCAGTGTAATTTCCTTTAATATAAATTTTATTATATTTAAAAGTTTCGTTCATATATTGGAAATGTCTTAAGCTTTAATATCATACTGATTTCCCTTGGTTTTAGTCTCAGATAATTTTTAAGATTCTTCAGTTAAAATTTAAAATGTGCCATTTCCTGCATGAAAAATGCCTCAGGAAGACAATGCTAACGGCAAATTCCTTTGCAACAACTTCTTGCAATATGATATGCAGAAAAGTGATGCAGCAGAGTGAAAGTCAGAGAGTCTCTGTTCTTATCAAATAAATCCACTAGGAAAATCTGAGGAAAATTGGACTCAGGTGTGGCTATTCCTGCTTGGCTATAAACTCAGGAGTATGCCTCACTCTTATCACGGCAACTCCAGTAGAGTGGGCAGCAGTGATCTTCTCCTGCCCCCCTGCTCTGCATGACAGAGCAAAAAGTGATGAGAAATCAGTAAATAAAAGTGGGTATGTATAATATAATCCAGTGGAGAAACTGGACTGTAGTGGGAGATAGTTATGGTAATATGAGAAGCTGTAAGGCCTGGGAAGAGGAAAGCAGCTGAGTCCTACTGGTGCAAGATGTACTGGCATCTGTGTACTCATGGCTCGTCCTGGTACAATCCAACTGTGGTTGGCTTACAAAGGAATAAAAATGCCTGCCCTTTCTTGCATTTGAGAGCCTACAGACTGAACTTTAGTAAGGAAAGAGTTATTACTCAATGTGAAGAAAAATGGTGGAATCGGGATCTAAAGTTTTTTTCCTAAACTGTTTAGGATTATAATTGTCTCCTTCTTTGTAATTTATGCTTAAAACAAATGTAAAAAATGCAGCACATACTATTTACATAAAGAAAGAAATGTAATCCCTAATGAAAGTTAACACTGCGTGGAATTTAAAGAGAAAAGAAAAAGAAAATCCCCAACATGATTGCACAAGGGTTTTAAAAAGCCCCCATGTCAGTAAACCAGCCGCTTCCTTCTCTGAATGGTTGTGTGTAGGCAGTTTATGGTATTTCGGTAATTCTGACCTTTGTTTAACTACATGGTTATGTATCAATAAAATGAGAAGCCTAAACAAGTAAAGCAATCACTCTGGGTACAGCTAGTTAAAATTCATGGCTAGCAGGGAACAGATTGCAACAGGAAAGCCCTCAGCCTGTCCATCTACTGGTACCCTACCACCAGCAGAGCTCCTTTTATTCAAGTTTCTCCCCGTGGCTGCCTCCAATTCTTTTGCAAATCTTCCTCTCCCCTCACAAATTTATAGCCCATTGATGACTTTCTGTGGGTGGCTTGAAACATCTGGGTAGCAATACTTCAGCCAGTGTCCTGCACCCTCCCATTAAACAATGGCGTGCAGGCCGCAGGCCTTGCTGCCATGAAACCTGGCAGGAAGAATGGAGCTGGTCAACATGTATATTCATTACCCATGTTCAATCAGGGGGCCGAGCAGCGGTGGAGGAGCTCAGGGTCTTACTTTGTCAACCTCAGAAAAAAAGTTCCTGCGATTCTTACATCATGTTTCAGTAGACTAATTCAGTTTAGGCGATGCTAATTTCCTCCTGGTTGTCAGGCCTATCATTACCAGCTGCCACGTTTACAGGACATTTTGCTCTAGATTCAGGCTGAGCTGGTTGAACTCACATATCTCAAGGCCGTCAGCATGACAGAGAGGGGAATGTCTCAAAAGAGCACACACAATTCATTTATAGGAGTTTTAAATTTAAAGTAATTTAATGGATATTAATGTAGAGGGCAACTTTTCCCAAGAGTCTTAAAAGCAGTAGATGGCAGGGATAAAGATCCTTATTGAACTCTAAATTTAAATATTTCCTAACAAATATCTGTATTTCTAGGGATTTGTCTGAAAAGCTATTTTTTTTAGTAGAGATTTTTTTTTGCTTTAGGACAACTGGGCAATATGAGAGAAGGAAGAGTGGAAGGAACTTTTTTTCTAGATAACAGTCATGCTACCACAGACTAGGGGATGAGGTATTAGAAAGCATCCCTGAGAAAAGGGACTCAGGGGTGCTGGTGGACGAGAAGCTGGACATGAGCAGGCAGTGTGCACTTGCAGCCCAGGCCAATCACATCCTGGGCTGCATCAAAAGATGCATTGCTAGCAGGTCCAGAGAGGTGATTCTTCTGTTTTCCTCTGCTCTGGTGAGACCTCACCTGGAATATGTGTACAGGTCTGGACCCCTCAATATAGGAAAGACATGGACCTGGTGGGGGAGGGTTAGAGGAGGGCCATGAGGATGATCAGGGGGTTGGAGCACCTCTGCTACGAGGACAGGCTGAGGGAGCTGGGGTTGTTCAGCCTGGAGAAGAGGAGGCTCCGGGGAGACCTAATAGCAGCCTTCCAGTACCTGAAGGGGGCCTACAGGAAGGCTGGGGAGAGCCTGTTTACAAAGGCTTGTAGTGATAGGAAAAGGGACAATGGCTTTAAGATGGAGGGGAGCAGATTTAGATTGGAGATTAGGAGAAAGTTCTTTACTGTGAGGGTGGTGGAGCACTGGAACAGGTTGCCCAGGGAGGTGGTTGAGGCCCCTTCCCTGAAGATATTCAAGGTGAGGCTCGATGAGGCCCTGGGCAACCTGGTCTAGTTGTGGGTGAGCCTGCTGACTGTGGGAAGGTCAGACTAGGTGACCTTTGGAGGTGCCTTCCAGCTTGGACGATTCTATGATTCTATGATCCTATGCTAGGAGATTAAATTAGATTTACAGTTACAGTAAATATTCTTTGGAATTTTAATGTTCTTCCCCCGACTGCCCCATATATTGGTATCTGAGGGTGTTTAATGATGGGCAAAGTAAGATATAGCATATTTTTCCCCTGTATCTATGTTATTCAATGTGTAACAGTGTTCCGGAATGACACATGCTAAATTAGAGTTACTTAGTTATTTTAGTGACATCTGTTGGACCAGACCGATGTTTGTTTAACTTCCTCATTGTTAGACCAGCCAAGTGCTGCATGTCATATTCCACACTGCAAACTGTGAATCCAGGAGGTATTACAGCTTACAGATATTGGTAAATTCTGGGCAAAACTTTTCTCCATATCTAGACTAATACTCTTAATTTAGTATGTCAAGATTAGGTACTTAAATTCTATAAATGATGTTGAGTATATTGGCATTATGTTCTCTTGTACAGCTGCTGTATTAATTTTTCAAAAATTTGGGCAAAGTCAAGACATTTTTTTAATACCGAAAGTTGTTGAGCAATTTATCAAAAGATGCTTATGCGGATGGGTTTTCTGATACCTCTTTCCTGGCCCTCACTCCTCTCTCCAAAAAAGAGAAACAGAAAAAACTGGCATCCCCACACTGTAACTTGGACTGTGTCATCCCTTGCTGAACTTTCTTCCTGGCTTAATAACATGTCTATATCAGGGTAATCTGCTTCGTGCTGTTGTTCTGGGACAATAGATCTGTGACCTCTAAAGAAGCACTTCAGATCCACCCAAGTGGCAAAGCAGCAGTAGGATGACATACCAATCTATGATTACCTGCGGAATAGTAAATATGTCAGGCGATGAGGCTGGTTCGCAGTTGGTATTGATGGGACATGAACTTGTGCAATAACATACAGACATGACTGACCTGTTAAGCTGTAACAGTTTTTCTTCAGTGTGTGCTGAAGAACAACGATGGCTATTAGTCTATTTTTATAGAGTGAGGACTACTGGCAGGTGCTATAAGTCTCTCCAGAGAGTCTTGGTACAAAAATGATTAACTGACTGAGACAGGAGTTTGAGCACACACACAATTACTGTGTATCATTGCAGAGAAGACAGTGTATGTAATATTAGTCAGGCTGGGCAACTGCCTTGGTATCAAGTATCAAATACTTAGAGCAAATTTTTAAGACTCAGTCCACAGTGCAGGAAAATGCCTTTCTGTAAGAAAGAATAATCAGTTTGCAGTCATTCACGGAATAGAAAAACTTGCCAAATTTACTGAGGAAATTGTTTGTCTCTCTCTAAAGAAAATGTGCATAAACAAATGTTAATCCATGCATTACTTATTGGAGAGTAGGATAAGGCTATTATTGAACAAAATATAAGCCATATTTAAGAACATGACAAATATCCCAACTTTTAAAAATACTTTTTGTAGAAATGTGCTTTTGCACTTCAATATTGTAATTATTTTGTCAAAAATCCATGACAGGTATTTAAATTAGAATGATAAGTATCACTTTTCAACTAAAACTACTCTTGTAAAAACTTACTAGCAGCATATTTATAGTGCTAATTGATCAATAAAAAATAATTTTCAAGGCAATTCATTTATTCAGTGGCAACTATAAATTACACATGAATGTATGCATCTCTGAAGAGAAAGCAAAGGTGTATGTTTTAGTCCTTTATGGAACTTCTTCAGTAAGTTCCTGTAGGATAAATATTTCATTGATTGGCATCTGTCTACACTTAAAACAAAGGGAAAAACAAAGGAAAAAAATTCCCTGTGGCACATCCCCTGAGGACTGAGGAATTTCTTTCTTTTATCTATTGTGGGTGTAAACACTACATCTCACCCTTCCAAACTAAAGCTTTTGCTCCTGAAATTAGAGATACTTTGCGCTTCTTGTCACATCCCAGCTCTCTGTGAAAAGAGGTCCTCTAAGGAGCTTCTGCTTATCTTGTTTTACTTTGAAACCTGTTCAAAGGAAAGAAGAAAGCCTAGTTAGCTTGAGACTAGATCATTTGGTTTGCTTATGGAAAGGCTTCCCTTTAAAGATAAGAGCCCTTAGAATGTATCAGATAATTTGAGCTAAACTTTTGGGTTGTATGTCTTACTGTCGGTCTAAGTGCTTCCGTGACTGTCTGCTCTAGCATGTGAGCATATCACAGTTACTCAGTTTTGTCATTATAGCATCCCAGTGAGATAAGAAAACGTCTTTATTTTGTGCCTGTGGAACTGAATCACAGGGTAGGTGAAGAATCTCGCCTTAAGTCAAATGGAAACTCTGTGGGAAGCTCTGTGGATAATACAGGGTACTAAAACTAAGTCTGGTGTCCTAGAACAGTGCTGTCTCCACAAAAACAACCTTTGTCTTACTTTTGTCAGCTGTGCTAACACCTAGTAAATGTTTTTTGTTGAGAATCATGTCCAAATCATGCACAGACCTGAGTCAGCAGCAGCTGATTTGGTAGAGGTACAGCACTGTAAGATACTACTCACACCATGTACAGGCACATTTTTGTAAGATGTTGAGTGCGGTGCATTCTTTAATGATGTGACTACATATTAAAGGATGTAGCCTTCTGAATAAACTTTTGTGGCTTCCAAGGCGAAATAAAATAATATATTCCCTTAAAGTTCAGATTAAAAAAATTTAGGGGAACATGTTTGATCAGATTTTTGAGATGTAATATATATGTAATGATTTACCGTGATTCAGTAACCTTAAATTGCACTAATATGATGACTTTATCACTGAATTTGCACTGTTGTAATACAGCTACTCTGGATCAAAGTGAAAGCATCTCCTTCAGTGAACAAGAGCAGAATCCAGAGTGATGACTCCTTCTACCCACAAAAGACTTCAACAGTGTGATTCTGGATTGACATTTCTTGTATGCTTAGCAAGAACTATTGAAAGCTAGGATCTGCTAGTGGTGCAGATTTTTTTTTTTTTTTTCAGTTTAAACAGGATATTATCTATGGCAATCCATGAAGTCAGTTAAGAGAAAGTGTGTGAAGCAAGTTCTTTGCTTCCCCATGTCTGCTGCAGTTACCAGTAACAACAAGAAAGGGAATGACAGGATTTGATCTGAGCTAGGTTACAGCAGAGCAACATCTTGTGCAGAAGCCCATCCCTGCTCATTTGTCTGAGTGGCACGGGGAGGGAGAAGGTGCAGTCTATGTTCTCTCCTGGGCTGCAGCTGGAGATGTTACCAATGGTTCCATATGTAGTGACTGTGGCTACTGATGATGCTTGTTACTTGTCGCAGTACTTATACTAAGGGTCTGTATGCCAGAATGCAGAAACTGCTACCCAAATGGGCAGGCACCCCCATGAAAGTATCATGACATTGGAGGAAAGGCTTAGAAGCAAAATGAAGTACTGGCATTCCTGTTCCAGTTTGGGGAAGGATTTGAAACCCCCATCATCAGAAATGGTTGTGCTATTTGATAGGAGTAGCAAAAGTGTAGTGATACTGGCTGTGTACTGGCTGCACAAGTGTGCCTATATTTATGTATATATACACTCATATGTATATATAAATATATATGTATGTGTTTGTTCAACTGTCCTTTTATTTTTTACCTATACAGTTCTTCCACACTTAGATAAACAAGTGTCAAATTGATAGAAGGTCATATTCTCATACACTGCCTTTGGAATCTCACTTATTCAGTAGTTAGACAAAAGTTATTTCAAGCATAAGCGAAGCATCATAAACTATATTCTCCCATTGCTTTTTCTGTTGCAAGCAAATTGTTTCTTTGTGCTAGTAGACATTCCACTTTTTTAACACCCAACTTGTGACAATCATTAACTCTTAGGCTGACAATGAAAAGAGCATTGTAAATTTTTGATTAATGAAAGATTGCTTTCCTAGGTATTTGTCTAACATTAGGCACTGGACTGAGCAGCCAAGTTGTCTTGTTTCTATTCTTGGCTGACTGCTTGACAAATTTATTGATTTTAGGATTTCAGTGTCTAGTGTTTTCAGTGTGTAGGGTTTTCTCATGTCTAATGGCTCCTGTGCATTTCCATAACCAGTTCTGAACATGGCTGTCGTGGTTTAACCCCAGCTGGCAGCGAAGCACCACACAGCTCTCACTCACTCCCTGCCGGTGGGATGGGGGAGAGAATTGGAAGGGTAAAAGTGAGAAAGTCTGTGGGCTGAGTTAAAAACAGTTTAATAATAAAAAGGAAATCATAATAAATAGTAATAGTAAGGAGAAGAAGAAAAATAGCAAAGAGAGAGAAAAATACAATCCAAGAAAGACAAGTGATGCAAATGAAAACAATTGCTCAACACCAGCTGACTGATGTCCAGCCAGTCCTTGAGCAGTTCCTCCCCATCAAGCTTCTCCCTAGTATTCTTGCTGACTATGATATCATATGGTTCAGAATATCCCTTTAGGGTCAGCTATCCCAATTGTGTCCCCTCCCAGCTTCTTGTGCACTCCCAGGCTACTTGCTGAAGGGGCAGTCTGAGGAGCAGAAAAGGCCTTGGCTCTGTGCAAGCACTGCTCAGCAATAGCTAAAACACCTCTTTATTATCAACACTGTTCCTAGCACAAATCCAAGAGATATCCCCATACCAGCTACTATCAAGAAATTTAACTCTGTCTCAGCCAGTACCAGTTCAATAACCCAGTAACAATCCAGGTACCCCGCATGCAAAGCAGAGATGTTATAACTGTTTGAGCTTTAACTTTTGATACTGCTATACTTTCCCCCACAGTCTCACTCAGATCTTTCAAAAGCAACACTAGATTCGGTTTGTGGTGGCATCATCTTCTCTCATAATACAGTACTTCTCAGGTAAATGAACTTACCCTTTACAGACAGTGAATACTTGTAACAGTTGCTATGTAAGACTTAGTAAAATCAAACACTTTAAGTACAACAGCAAGACACTGCAATAGTACTGTGTACCCTCAGGCTTCAATTCTGATTTATAGCATTTTTTCAGGTTATATGTACAAGAGTGGCAATTTACTGAATTAACTCTGCTCTGGCTACCTGACTTTTGGCAGTGTGGAGAAATTTACAGTGATGTCAGTGAATGCAGGAGATTCTTAACATCTCTAAACACGGAACATTTGTGTTATGCTTCAAGTTTGTAAAAATACAATTACTGTTTCTTTCCCCCCCTACATTCCTACTATCTAAATAAATACTGGACTACGTTTTCTAGATTGACATGATAAGTTATACCTGGAAATACAATTGAAATATGCCAATTTTACACTAGTTGAGGATCTAATTCAGAAATAAAGTAGAAAACATAATCTGAGGCTAATGCTCAGAATGATATCACTCTGCAGAGATCTTTCTGTTTGGATTTGTTTAGCCTATTTTGTGCCTGAAAAATTTGCATACAGATTCAAAGTTCTGGGAAGTTAGAAGGGAAGAGTTAGAAGGGAGGCTTACCTAGTACAAAAGCAAAATGGCATGGGAATTCCTCCTGTGCAGCCATGAGATACCAGAACCTGTTGTGCAATGGTGATTTATTGTGGGAAAGAATAAGAAAGATTGTGTGTATAAATCAGAGTGTTAGCTGAGCTGTGGCTCAACTTCAAAGCCTTCACACTTCCTTCCCTCTATTTTTTACTCTGTTCTACAGATTTTTTTTCCCAATGAAAACTGCCTTTCTCCTTCATCTATGTGTTACTCAAGGTCTGCCTTCTTGGGTACTTTAAACACCCCTGATTATAGCAGGGGTTTTGACCTTTTGCTTTAGATTCTGTGTAACTATCAATGTCTTCCTTGGGAATGTTAAAGATACTCTATTGAGTTGGCTGAGAAGTGCTGAACTGCTTCCAGAGGACAGTCTTCATTGCTCTGAAACAACCAAGGGTCATATGATAGAGTAGCCATTTAAAAAACACAAAACAGAACAACTTAAAAGTGAGGCAAAATAAATAATACAGTTTCATGTAGCACCTGATGTCCATCTGTCTTTGCAGATGAATTTGGCAGAATGCCTGAGCAATAATTACCAAAAAGGTTTTTTTCTAACTTTTCTTGAATGAACAAACTACTAAAAGAAAATTGTTCACTTGTTAGAGAACAACACCAGAATATTAAAGCAGGTAATATCGCAATAAACAAATGCTGTTTTTTTTTTCCTTCAAGGTTAGCCTAGGGGTGGGTTTTTTCATGGGGGGAGGAAGCAAGTTGAGAAAGACTGAAGGCCCTCTGGAGATGGGGGAGTATTTTCTGTCTTTTACCAGTGATTTTTAGCAAAGGACAAACTAATGAATGTGTAAGCATGCAACCATGACAACAGTGCAGCAAGAAAAAGCCTCATTACCCACCAAATTGCTGAAATTACTGTTCTCATAGGTTTCCACTGAAGAGATGCTGTTTTCCCTAGACTGAGTTTCTGTTATTTGTCCAGACTGTGGACTTTTTGTAACTTTTGTTCACTTTTCATCTCTCTAATAAGCACTTGCCCAAGCAGCTATGTCCATCTTGAAATTCAAAGGTGTGATTGCAAGGTCATAGAATCCTACCTGTGAAAACATAAATTGTGTAGTTGTTAAATCGGGTTTTGGCAGCACTTGCAAAACTCAGTCAGGATGCTGGACCAACCTGGAATCCATGCTGTTGTTGGTCCATCATTATTAATTGATGTTGGTCTAACCAAAATAGCTCGGTAAGAACTGTTTCAGGTAAGCCTGCACGAATTGTGACATCATCTTTGAATTCCAGTATAAGTATGTACTTTGCCACAAGTTCTGCCTGTTCACTAACCACTTCCCATTGGTATGTATATATGCCCAGTACTGAATGTAGACTCCAAAATATTTTAAATAGTCCATGAATTAAGGGGCTACTTGCATGTCAGAAGTTCTTACATACAGAAGGAACTAAAGTAGCTTTTCATTTACCTTTGCAAGGCAGAGGAAAGTTATGGGTGGATGACCTTTAATCTGTGCAGTTTTACATGTAGTCAAATTTTTTGCAGAACAATGACTGTTTTAGCCAGCTAGACCATGGCATGGTCTTCCTAAAGACCTTAATTTTGGTGATCTTGCTTTGTTCCTCTGCCATTGTAGAAGAGATTAAATTCAGTGATATGGTTCCTAACCAGTGACAGAATCATGCTAGTATTGAAGGGAATTTGGACCACAGAAGTGAAATGGCTTGTCCAAAACCACACAACCAGGAAGGGGCTATGGGTGGGACAGAACAGTGAAAGTTGGTTTGGCACTTTGTTTGCCCTTTATCACTTGCAGGAAATTCTATGAGAAGACATTTCAGAAAAAATCTGTTTTCTGCCTTTTTTTTTTTCCTTACCTATTTGTCTTTCCTTCCTGTCTCCACTCTCTGTATTGTCATTCGGTTGCATTGATGTTATCAGACTTTGGTATACCTTGATCCCATTATAGTCCAATAATTCTCAGGCTGCCTGTATGCTGCATCTGTGAGCTGAATTAAGCATGTCATCTTCCAGGTCATAATTTAAAACCATAAATAAAACTCAGTGTAACAGTGATCCCTGCAGTAAACGACTGGCCATGTCTCTACAGGCTAAAACATCGTCATTTATCATTAGGCTTTGTTTACTGTACTCACTTGCCCCTCATTTCTACCATAAAAATCCTATAGTTCAGGCACTAGCTGCCAGTAATGAGAGTTAAGACATTTAGCTCATTGCTGGTCAGCTCAGTACCTTCATGTCCTTCCTGGAAATGGTTGCCAAAAGAAAAGGTTAAGAGTTGCACAGTAATAAGGTCATAAGACACAGAAGAACAGCAATACAAGGGGGAGGAGAACAATAGCAAGGACAGCTGGGAGAACTGAAATAGTAAAAGTTTGCTTGAGAGAATAACATCAGTGGCAATGACATCAATAGGAAATAGGAACAGTTATGAGAAAGAAAAAAAGCAGATCATTAGAAGAAAAGGAAGTGTTGGCATAGAAAGAATCCAGTATTGTGTTCAATTAAACCTGTATTACACATCTAGAAAGCCATCTCTTCAGAGGTTAAAAAGAAAATAAAATTGGTTGGATAACTGTACTTAACAGCTCACATTTTATTTCAATTAAAATTAAAAAACAAAACAAAACAAAACAAAAATAAGCATGCAGAAATACTCTTGTATTAGTTTTTTTTTGCCTAAAACAGTAAGCCTATAAAGGTTCTGACCTATAAAGGTCCATTAGATCTAAAATGGAAGAGTACCACTGTATGTTACCAAAGGCCTGAGCTGGGGATGTGATTGCTTAATATAGATAATCTAATATTGTGAACTGCATTAAAGATATCTTGGGATAGTCATTTAGGGAGAATTTTGTGTAATAACATTTGTCACTGTATTCTGCAATATTAAAGAAGAGGCATATTTTGAATTATTAAGCTTTAGTTCTCTCTTGAGATGTAAATCAGCTGAAGTTTCAGTTCAAATAAATCTTCTCTAAAACCTCTAAGGGTTTCTCTTTTCCTCCCATACTCCCCCCAATTCAATTGCATTCTTGATTATCCTCCAAAATCTATTCATTTATGCTGATTGTTAAATATCCTCTCCCCATTTCCACTAACTACATCATTATCAGCCTTACCGCAGCAGGACCATTTATCCTGTCCTTCACTGTGCTCTCGTATTACCATCCCTCCTCTCCTCTGACCACTGACCTTCACCTTCTCCACTGACTTCACTGTCCTTTCTACTGTCCACATCTTCTTCCCTGTTTATTTATGTCTGATCTAATTTTGACAGGATTTTACTAAACCTCTGCTAGGTGTGAGGTGATGAAGATTTCATATTAGTGAATCTTCAGAAGTTCTAAAGTGCATTCTGTGGTGATGATATGGTTTGGAAACAGTGAGAAAGGTTGTATTTTATTTTTTTTTAATTTTGTGTACTATTTTGATAGAATTTGGAATATGAAATATTAAGAGGCAAAAATTTGCAGGAAAATGGGATGAATTTTCTAAGGTAAAGAAGTGAAAACAGAAGGACTTTCATTTAGTTAAACACGTTTTTATTATGTTATCCTTTTTTTTTCCTGCCTTTTCTTTTTCCATGTCCTCTTAGTTTTCCCACACATTTTTCTTCCCTGCCACAGAAAATAAGAATGAAGTGATGTATCACCATTTGGTAGGTTACAAGGCTGGGAATCCAGATCTTATCAGGTTGCAAGTCCATTGAGCTACTTCCAGAATTGAACAACAGAGTTTTTCCTTCAATGCAGTTGCAGCAAAGGGGGTTTGGGAGATCTCTGTGGGATGTGGCGATCAACTTTCTCTTCAAAATAATTGTCTGAAGCTTAAACATTCTCGAAAATTTAAGGATGGTTTTGTTTAAGGAATAAAAATGTAGAACAGATGTTTGGGTATTTCTGCTTCCTTTTCTCTGTCTCTGGACGGAAAGCAGGGGAGCAAGTGAAATTTGTCTACACACAGGGCAGCGCAGAATCACTACAAATCCCTAAACCAGCAGGATGTGCAACAGGCTGGTATGAAGAAGCAGGGTGCTGCATCCCTCCCAGCTCTCAGGGCTGGAGCGGGGAGCTGGACCATGCAGGAAAGCATAGGAAGCAGTTGTGTCTACCGTTACTGTAAGAATGGAAATGAAAGAGCTTTTCTCAACCCTTTCACCTGAATGGGAACTAACAACAGTTTTGCTTTTTATTTTTAGGCTCTTACCAGAGTCCCTTTGCTCCCCTGTTCTGCTTAAATCAAGAAGCCCGGCAAAGGTCACCAGTTTTATTAACTGTATCATGCTAAAAAGGCAGGTCTCTTAGGTGGGAAGGGAAAAAAAAAAAAAGAGATTGAAAGTGAACAGGTGAAAATAATCAAGATTTAAATCCTCTCTTAATGTGGTAGATTCTGTGGGTCAAGCTAGCGCAGCACTGGAATGGGCAGGCGTGCAAGCTCACATTTCCCCAGGGTGTGACTAATGCAGCTCTAAAACAACACACATAATCCCAAAGTATTAAAGCACTCATAAAAGCACACTCCTCTAAGTACATGAATATCGTGTGAAGTGTGTGTCTACTTTGTTGTTTCTTAGTCAGACTGCCTCAGTGTGGAATATCCTGGTGCTAATGGACCTCTTTTTCTCTGTTTTGCAGTGGAGGTTAACTGACGTTAGTGGATTATCCTCTAGCATTTCTCTATGTATGGGGCAATATTTTATTCAGCTGGTTTTTTTAACCTGGAAATAATGGCAAAGGCTATTTGAGTGCTCCTTATTTAAGGCTATCTGAGTGCTTGCCTCTCAACAATGTACTGCAAAATAAAATTTTGTGACGGGTACTTGAGGTACTTTTCTGTCTCTAGATAAGTAGACACTACTTAATTGTCATGATATTTCGCAACGTCTTGCAATTACCAGCCAGATTTGCTTCTGACCCATGCACTCGTGTCCCAGGTTTTCCTTTCAGGTACACTGGAGCAGTGTCTTTGAATTAAACTGAATTGGTAGCATGTGCACATTAAATACAAACAGCAGTCCTTCGTGTTTGAACTAAAAGAGAGAGCACAGGTTGGTGGGAATTTCGTGTATCAAGAAAAAAAAAACCAACAAAAAACAAAGCCTGGCCTTGCTGTATAAAATTCCACTTCAAAAAAGAAAACCCAGAAAGTGAGTAGTTTGTTACAATCAAGCGGAAAGTCAACAGAGACTCTTGAACTTTTCCTGTTTTTGTTGTGTCTAATGTCCAGCAATTGGTTGAGACTAATAGCCAGTTTCTCAGGGTTACATTAATACTTCAAAGAATTTGACCAAGCCACAACTGAAAAATGGTTTTTCCTTTTGAAAATGTTGATGGCAAGTTTGATTAAAACGTTTTATTCCTCATAAACAACTTCTGCAGTTAAATAACCCTTTTATTTCAGATTTCACCTCATCCATTTGCTTAGTGAAACCATTTCTTTACAAAGGTTTGAATAGAAAAGGGAGTCTGAGATGCTTAAGGGCAAATAAATATCTGTAGCATAAAAAACTTCACATCTGTTTAAGAATGAAGTATTATTTTGAGATGAACATTTACAAGGTGTTTAAAGGAAAGATTCTGTCTCATTCTTTGGAACTACTGGAGGTAGAGATTATTCTTGCATAATGAATGGAAAATGTTTTACTACTCTTAGTTTGATGTCTTCTCTGGGGAAGACTGGGATTTTCAGTCCTGCCTCCAGACTTCTCTGTTCATACTCTAACTCCTAACTGCCTTAATATGTGAATATGAGACACCAATAGTCATCAAGGCATTAAGTTCTGTCTTCAGAGAGATTGTAGCAGCTGAAATGTGGACTGTGAAAGAAATTATTTTGAAAAATGCTTGTAAAATCAAATACTGCAATACTAAATAATTCTATTTCTTATCATTTGCACTATTCCAAAAGCACAGGGAGAAAGAAAACCACCTGATTATCTTAGCAGAGAATTTCTCTGCCATGCAGAATTTTCCAACAAACACGGTTTGTCTCTCATCAATAGTTATCTTCATACCAGCAGGTTTTACATTAAATGAGTTGCCTGCCTGCACCACTCAAATGGGGCTGCTCCACGTTCATGCAGGTGGTCCTGCACTTTCCAGCTCCTCATCCCCTCCCCTACACCCCCCCTTCTTTAGCAAATAACATTAGGAACACATCTAGGTAAGTGCCAGTGCAGCCAAAAGAAAGAAAGAAAGAAAAAAAGGTTAATTTAACCTGTGACTAACTGGGTGTCTGAATAAACACCGTGTTAACCACAAAGAACAAACAAAACAGCATGGTAGTGAGAAGTGGTGACTGTGGTGATGGCAAGTGGGGAAATGCTGAAAATGGTAGCTGAGTTACAATGTGGCTTTATTCTGGGTTGAATATTGGCTGTCCTCCTGCAGTTACTTCAAATCTGGTATAATAAAACTCTGTAACAACATATGCTAGCAAATTTAACAGAAGTATGTTCATATATCCACTCCTGATCTAGGAAAATGTAAACAGTATGTGACCTGGCAGTGCACAGGGGCAGTACAGGTGGTTTTGCAGCCTCCGACACGTTTTTTTGAAGCCAATGTTCTCAGAGATCAGCTGCTATAACCATCTGTCTGGCAGCAGCCTCTGTCCTGCTGCATGCACTGGACATCAGACGAGTTAAGCATCCAGCCTGAAGTTTCATCTAGGCATCTCATGCTGCTGCTCTAGAGCTCCATTGACTCAGATAATGTGTTAGTGGCACCTGATACATAGATTCAATACAGAACATAGATATTCAGTTCAGTGTATGAACTTAAATACTGGTCACAAAATTGTTCCTCAGAAAAATCATCTAGATTTCATTCCTAAAGCATAATGGCAAAATATGTTTATACGGAAATAGTATATAGCTGTTTTAATTTCAAATGTTTATTCCATTTTTTAAGATCTTGGCAAGTAATTCTTTGAGTTATAGTTCAAAAAAAAACAAAAAACAAACAAACAAACAAAAAAACCACCACCAAACAAACAACACCAGCTCCCACCACCTAAACACACAACAACCTCCAACCAAAAAACCATCACCCACCCACACAGCACCCCACCACAAACCAGTAATCTTGGGCACTAGAGCATGCCCTGAAGAACCATGTCTACACGTTTCTTAAATACCTCCAGGGATGGTGACTCCACCACCTCCCTGGGCAGCCCATTCCAATGCTGGATAACCCTTTCAGTAAAGAAATGTTTCCTAATATCCAACCTGAACTTCCCCTGGCGCAACTTGAAGCCGTTACCCCTTGTCCTATCATCTGTAACTTGGGAGAAGAGACCGACCCCCGTCTCTCTACAGCCTCCTTTCAGGTACTTGTACAGAGCGATAAGGTCTCCCCTCAGTCTCCTCTTCCCCAGACTGAACAACCCCAGTTCCCTCAGCCTCTCCTCGTAAGACTTGTGCTCCAGACCCCTCACCAGCTTCGTTGCCCTTCTCTGGACCCGCTCCAGCACCTCAATGTCCCTCTTGTGGTAGGGGGCCCAAAATTGGACACAGTACTCGAGGTGGGGCCTCACCAGTGCTGAGTACAGGGGGACGATCACCTCTCGGGCTCTACTCGCCACACTGAAGAAGTGAAGAAATCTAAATATGAACAACCATATAATAGAGCTGACAGAATGATTAGCTTATGAAAGCAAGCAGTCTTCCTGACATTTCTAGGCACACCATTTACTCTGCTTAGAGTTTTCTTTCTTGTTGTTGTGCCATTACACAGTCTCTGCAATGCTGGGGAAAAAGCCTAGCTTTTCTGAACAACAAACATTTTAGATCCCTCATACCTTCTAAAACGGATGTAAATACATGTCCAATGACAAATAGTTTTAGGGTATTTAAATCACATTTGCTACTTGAATTTAAATACATTCTAGTGATCTAGCAGTCTGCTGACCTCTAGATAGAAAGTCCCTCTGTCTGAATACACCTTATTCCCAGTATTGTGAACAATTACTTTGCTGTTTCTTACAATTTTGCTTTCACCATGTTGCTCTACTTTGATTTCCTCCTATTTTTCATCCTGATATACACACACACTAATGGTTGTTAATATCCTTTCTAGAAACTAAGTCCTGGTTACATTGCTCTTCAGGTAATAGCTAGGGGTAGGCAGGCATGGGACCATAAAAATACAATCTTTAATCTTAAGGACTTCCTGTTCAGGAAGGGCTAAGTGCAGACCAAATGGCACCAAATGAACGATGTGACCTGCACTGACTTTTAATGTGAATAAACAAGTTTGATTAAGAGTTATTCACTGCTTGATATTCTCAGCAATTCTGAAAGAAAAATAGTAGCTCTGCTGAAACTGAAATTTCAGTTGTTTCCACTGGAATCAAATAAGCCCTGTTCTTGGGAGAATTGTAGCCTTGGATTTCCCTTCCTTAGTTAAAGAAACTGAATATACCTTCCCACTGCCTAACGCTTGCACTTGGGATCTCTCTATCTTTCACAGTTACAGGCACGCAACTAGCAACATGTTACTTTCTGGCTCTATTATTAGATTTACTCCCAGAACCAGAGTACTGCAGTAGCCACCTTTGGAAGATCCTCCTTTTGAATCTCCTCCTCTATGGGCCACGTTTGAAGAACTGGATTTTTAGGCTTAAAGCCAAATGTTCTTTAATTGTTGAACTTTCCCACATATAATGGTAGGTGTTTTGTTTGGAAATTGGATGAAGTCAAGTTAGCTCTGCTTCCTGATGCTCTGAGCAATGATGAGCACCAGGCTTTATGCCAAGGGAAAACTGTGGTTCGCGTAGCATGAGGAGAAATCTGTACTTTCTTCCTGAATAATTTACAGGTTGTCTTCATTTTTGCTATTAAAAATACGAGTTCTACCTCTGTGCTTATTGTATTTTCAGTGGGCTTTTGTATCTAGCTTAGTAAAGAAGGAAGTAAAAGGTGAGCATATGTTTATCACAACATGGAAGTCACGCCTCGCTGACATCTAAGGATAGGTAGAGTGGTCAAAAATGAGTTGTACCCCATAATTTAATTTTGTAGAGCTGAGATTTTTCCAGCTCAATTGTTGGTTAATCCCTTGGGTCTAGTTTGCTCAGTATTGGTTAAAACTTTCAGATACAGTTTTGTTACTCACATTGTCTGTGATGCAGGATTTCGTATTTGACATAGTATAAGCATTCTCTTCCCCTTTTAGTTAGTCTCTCCTAACAATGTGGCATATCACAGAAAGATGGTGTAACTATGTTTTTTGAT
>NW_015090859.1:4889791-4935577 GCF_001431845.1 Calidris pugnax | reverse complement strand
TTTTCTCATTGCAAATTACAGGGTTAATCAGTTCAAAGTTTGGACTACAGAATTTCTGACATTCCTCCGTGCAAGAGCTATCCCAACAGTATTCCTCTAGCTATCGTGCCATCTCTCAGGCTATAAAATGGCCTGAGATGAACCAGGATGAACCATTTTTGGCACTTACTTTCCTGCTTGTAATGGATTTTGTTCAAAAATGTTATCAACTGGTTTTCAACAGAAAAAAAAAACACCCAACCAACAAACCCACATGAGAAAATAAAAATAATCCCCCCCCTGAACTACAGTTATATAGAAGACATTAAAGCTGCTACAGTATATGCCAATTTGCAGGTGTACTGCAGGTCTGATTTTGATCATTCAAGGCTGCACACACTTTTGAAGGTAGGACTGGATTCACAGTTGCTATGAATTCCTTTGGCTTTTATGGGATTAAATTGAACCTAGATCTCCATACAAATATTTTACCAAATCTCACTGCTCTCAGCCACTCAGTTGTACAGAACTGAGCTCAGTGTTTTGCAGAAATTTTGTTTTCTATGTTTTTAGAGTAATTTGGAAGTTCTAAACCCGAATACTCGCATGTAGATACACAGTCCATATATACTCCTTTATTACTGGAAATAGATGTAGTTTCTTGGACTTCAGTAGAATCAGTGATTTTTCATTTTGCGGGCTTTAAGTTTTCTTGGGCTTTACTAGATATTTTCAAACCTGATTAATATCTCAGTGAGGTGGAAGGATGTTAGTAGAGAAAAGGATGAGAAGTGCTTAACTTAGCTTTCAAAATTAAGCTCCCACCACTGGTATTTCAGCTATTTTTTTCTGAGTGTTTAATGTTAGACAAAACCAGCTTCTTACTAAAATAGACTGTCCTTGTTCAAGTGTCCCCTGATACACTGAAAGCAGCTTCCTCTCAATTTGGGAAAGCCAAGACTACACTTATCAGAAAAGAGTAAGGCTGTGCGTTTTCCTGTGTGGTTTTTTGTTGGTTTTTTTTGTTGATTTTTTTTTTTAATTTTCTTTCTTTCTTTATATATATAGCTTGCTGTAAACAAGAGGTAACTGTAACACCTCTGATTTGGGAGTAGGTAATCACAGAGCAGAAAAAATTTGTTCAAACTTAACAAGATGCACGGTAGTTTTAAGGCTTTGAAATTAACTCAGTGGATGAGTTTTATTTCATGTAACCAGAAGAAATCTCTCCCATGCAAACCACTGTCCTGATACTTTAGAGAAACAGGAAGCAATTTTCACAGCTCATTCACACAACCAATGAAATGTGAAATAGGTTCTATGGTTAGGTGAGAATCCTGGATGTTCTCTCTATCTCTGGGTAAGGCAATCTTATTCCCAGGGCATTAGGGTAAGGAGATAAACATGGAGAAAAAAATATTTATTAAGACCAATGTTACTATCTGAATAATAAAGGGAAAATGAAGGACTACCCAGTGCTCTATATTCTTATTCACATCCAAGAAATGCTACTGAGCATCTGTATTGCTGAACAGGAAAAAGAATTGTTTCGTTTCATCCAGACTCTGAACAAGTAATTTGATCTAAAATAAGTGGATATGGATATAGCACAGCAGATTATAACAGTTATCACCTTCTGTATAAGAGAGGCTGTCAGAAGACTATAAATCTTCATACAAAACCAGAGATTGTTGCCTATGTTACTACAATATATAAATTAGGTTCTAAAGTGAAAAAATAGATCTCTCCTCATCAGAATTTCATTGATTTAAATGAGGCAATCTAAAGCATACAAATGCATGGAACGATCAGAGGATGAAAGCTAATTAAATTTTTAAAATAGTCCCTTATAGTCAATGTGATTGACACTTAATAGTTAAGGCAGTCCATTTGTTTCTTAAGAGTGAAGTTCCCACAGCAAAAAAAATACAACACAATAGTCTGTGCTGGAGTCTTGTGGGCAAGTGCAGCGAGCATGGAGAAGCTCTGATGAGTCTATTGAAAAAGCAGCTGTTTCTGCCTTCACTTCTGACCTGGTAGTGCACTCCAGTATAGCTGTGTTCAAAACCCTTTCACTCTTTACTCAGTGCTGCTTGCCATTCAGTGGGACAGAAGCAAGATCTTTACATTGGTTTTAAACTACTTCAAGAAGCAGATGCTGCAATTACCTTTAAAAGCAACAGCTATATGGGCTCTGAATGGTGGCCTGTTTTTATTATTGCTGTCTGTCCAGGGAGCACTTTTATTGCTAGCAATCAGTGTTAGATCTTCAACAGCAGTTGATCATTTTTGCTTCAGGCTTTTGTGTGTCCATATGGCCATGCATGGGGAATGCAAAGAAGAACAAATTTTACTACTGGATTAGCAGTTCTTGTCTTGCCTTTTAATTTTACGTTGTGGTCTATTGTGTGCATACTGCAAAACGAGGAAGCAATGTGATTAAACCGTAAATGATAGCCAAATTGAAGGAATGCCTCAATCAACTACATCTCTGGACTCAAAAATTATTAACATGGTAATTACAGAAGGTCTATAGAATTGCTGACACAAATGGCTTGGGAAATAATGTACACTTACTAAAGCATAAAATGTTCCCAAACAGTGACACTAAGGGTGGTGCAGATTTCTTCACTTGTTAAATTTGTTATATACAATTGGTAAAGCTCAAAATAACAGGATTAAGACAGTAGGGCAGGTATTAATAAGTGCACGACCTCTTTCCTTTAGCAATATAACTATTACAGGCTTTTGCGTTGTCAAGTATTTGCTGAAAACATGGCATATGAATCTTAAGTGATGATTTCAAACACTTCATGGATAAAAATGCTCATGACCCATAGCTTCTCAGATTTGAGCATTTTTTCTGTTTGTTAGTTTTGCAAGTGGCAGTGAGCAACTAAGTACTGAAAGATTCAGGACTAGCTGGTATTAAACACAAAATTAATTCTGTGCTTATAGAAACCCATGTAATTTCATTAATTTTAGTGAGATTTCTCAGATATTACAAAGGCTGGATGTGCTGTATTATAATTAGTTCTATCAATGCTCATTGATAAGAACTGTAATATATGTTTTTTATTTTAATAGAAAAGTTTATGAGGGTTTTGTAGAATTTTTATGGAAAAGACAGTTTTTTTGTGTTGGGATATTATGCAAGGTTTAGCTGCTAAAATAATTTCACTGAATTTCACTGAATTTCACTGAATTTTTAGAGTTGGAAGGGACCATAGAGATCATCTAGTCCAACTCCCCTGCTGAAGCAGGGGTGTTGAGTGGTGTATTTTTAATCAAAGACCAAGCCTCTTTTTTTATTCCTCTGAAATGCCAGAAACAAAATTTAAAAAAAAACAAAAACACAAACTAAACTGGTTCTGAGTTCTCTTCTATGACTGATCTCACAAGCTTCAACTCATAGAATACCTACTCCAAGGAACTGAAGATTATCCCAATTTTCCCAAAACTCCTTAGTTTCAGCTGCAGTCTAAAAAAAAATGAGGTATGCTGTAGCAGTGATGAGTAAACAGCAACAAGATTTTAATAATCCCCTGTTTATCAGCATTGAGAAAATAATGACAACCGTTTTTTTGTGGAGACACATTACATTAGAGATGTTCAAACTGACTGTTGGCATAGCATTAGCTTGAGTTACCTGTGGCTGTGGCCATGTCTATAAACAGAAAAACATCTTAGGCTTTCAGAAAATAGCAGTTTTGAGGATGAACTTCTCAGAGAATAATTTACAGAGGAACAGATGTGATCGCCACAGTTATATACCACAGCCTTATATTGCAAATCCCAAATTGCAGATAACTTCACTCCTTCAGAAGTGCTATTCCTTGAATTGAAATATTCAGATCACCCCAGTCTGATGGAACAGTGGCATAAGAAACAGTGGCATAAGAAGTTATCTTCAGATCACCTCAGTCTCATAAAACAGTGATGTAAGAAGTTACTAGGAACAAGCTGTTGAGATTCAGAGTTTGCAAAGCTGTTGGAGGAGAAGAAACTTGTGGGATATAATTCTTGATGCACAGGTGTAACATGCTCTTGCGGCTGAATCAAGGTATATTTACAAATAACCTGGAGTTTCCAGATGTTAAAATGCAGAGGTTGATTTTGCAGTGTGGGGAAAGGCCAATAATTTAATAGTGGTCCACATGTTACGTATATTTAAAGAAACTGAACCAGAGACACCAGTCTGTGCTCCACCAGTCCAAATCCCAAATAGGTCATAAGATTGTAGACCAATGACTGCTGTTTTGAACATCTTTAAATTATGTCTGTCCCAGGGATATTTAGTCCAGGGGACTAGGATAATCTGAAATAAATCCCCTGAGGAGATGGAGGAGCCGATTTACTGATCTGTTCTTATTGCATTGGTTCAATCCCATGCACAGGGTTCGATCTGCTGACCTGTTTTTACTGCACCAAATTACTCACTAGGAAATATACATTTAATCAGCATTGAATCAACATTGAATTTGTAGTGCTAATATTTGATGCAGTAGAATCACTGAAAGAATGTGAGAAGAAGAAGAATGAGGGAACATTATCTGGGGGTTTTAATAGCTTGGTGCTAAAGTATTGCCTTTGACCTCCTGGGAGTTAGATTTCCAAATAGTTTTCACCTATAAGTTACCTCCAGCATCCAAGATTTTGAATTTGTCAGGATCTAATGCCAAGCAGTAAGCTTTCCTGAGTTTATTTGGTGTGATGTAAAACTCATTCTATTTTGTAGTGAAAGACTGGACTTGGGCTCTCAGTTTAAATAACTACTTGTGAAGGAGAGGGGACTGGAAGTAGATACAAACTTGTATTATAATTTACCTATAATAAAATAAAGAAGAATAAATTATGGATAAACCAATAATTTTTAGTGTTTTGAAAATCAGGATCCTGTTGCTTAGCTGGTACGTATAGGTGAGGACCCATTGTTTTTAATTAAGCTGTGTTTGTTTAACCGGCCAGAGGTCTGGTCTGTGGTTTTTTTGTATTGAGGTAATGTCTTTCGGCTCAAGCAAGTGCCAGTTGTGTGAGAACAGCTCAAAACAATTGGTTATATAATCTCCCTGCCTAAAAAACTCTGTACATCTAGATAAGCAAGAAAGATTTAAAAAATACAAAACCCAAGCATCTGGATTTTATACCCACTAGAGTACAGATTGTGGCTTTGCTAAGAAAATGAAATTCCCATCATAAAAAGGTAATTTTGGAAACTAATAAATCAGATTTTTTTTTTTCTTGGAGGTTGCTCTCAATGGCATATTAATTTTTCTGTAACATGCAGCTCCACTTCTTTCCTCTCAGAAAATGCATTGGCAAGACGACCCTTTCCTCTCCTGCGGAGTTTGACTGACAGCATGCTGCCAAGGAGGGAAAATGATTTTCAAAGTCTGACCTAAGAAAAAGCATTTCTTGTGCTCTCACTGGATTTCTGTTGCTGCAGGTGTTACAGGAAAAACAAATCAACTCAACTACTCTGGTTCTTAATAAGAGTATTATTAAGATCCCCAAGCATAGCTGATACTGCTCTTCCAAACAGACTGAGGAACTCCATTCATTTATTGATGCACTCTCTGTGAAGGGATTATGTTTCACTTTGTTTGAAGGACCTGAGAGCCCTTATTATTTTTGTTTGCAGAAACACTGTGGTGCACATGAAAGAGACTCAGAGGAAAAAAAAACCTTTTTTTTGGTGGGGGAAGAATGGCTGGCAGTTGATTGCCTCTTTTTTTTTTTCCTTTTCCATTTGAAAAAGCTTCTTGGATGATTGATTTCTGATTTAGATTACCACATCCTCCCTGTTGTTCCCTGTTCTGTTTACTGAAATTTTCTAGCTGCCTTGTTCGGCTGACATTCAGGATATTGATAAGGTTAAAGATAATGACTGAGTTGCTCTAGCGGCCAGGTAGAACTCTGAGTCTAGCCTATTTTGATAGTCTTTCCTCCCTGCCATTCAGTAAAGACAAAGATTTACCTAGGATTATAAAAAAAAAAAGAAAAACAAACACAAAAACAAGAAAAATAAAACCTCTCTCTTAGATTCCTTTTCTGTGTAGCTGTCATAAGTCTTTTTACAATAATACTTATCATGGAAAGCAAACGTAGCACTTGGTGGGAAAGAAGACTCTTTGGAGGTGTCCCGTACATGGGGTCGAAAAACCACAAGCCAGTCATTGTATTTGTCTCTGCTAGCAAATATACAGCTCCTGGGGGGCAGCAAGCGTGGACAAGCCACACAGCTCTGCAGAGGCTTCTCAGGTACACAACCTTCTCAGCATCCAAATACTACGTGAAATCTGCAGGAAAGGGGTGAGGAAAGGCTCACAGGGGGTTTATGGGATCTGAGAGGCTACAGTAAATGTCCAGATTGAGCCCATTGTGTTTTCACCAAGCCCAGTTGAGTTACCAAGCCTGAAAAATTGTCTTTTCCGTATCTTTGTTTTTTGAAAGCAACTGAAGGGAATATTTATGGCCTAACCCTTTTCTTTGCACTTAAAACTTGAAAAATCCAAATTAGGGGCTTCATTTATTTGGGGTTGTCAGAAAGCCATTATAATAAGGAGAATGTTTTTCACACCAGTACTGCTGAAGTAGAGTAGTTCAACTCATCTTTCTTATACCTAGTTTAAATTGTAATTGCTTTTGTGCTTTCACTTATCCTGCCCTCTTTCTCAGCAGGAATCAGCCCTGGACAAACAGTTAATGACAGCTGAGCGGGATTTAATATAACTGGAGAACAGCATGTGTAGCACAAGAAATTATAACCTTTGCACTATTCCACCTCTGTGTCTGGCAGAAAGGGGGATTTACATTTTTGCTGCATGCCAGCAAAAGCTACAGGCTGCTGACAACTGGGGAAGGCCTGGATACTCCTGCTCCCCGGTCATATGTCCCTTTCAAATGCACCCACTAGCTACATGCAGCTGTGGATACCTCTGTGCATACTTCCATGCTTTGTTTAGGGTGTAATTTACCTCTGTGTGCAATGCAATCCACAAGCGTGTTACACATTTGTATAGTAAAGCAGATCCTTATACTTTGATAAGTGAAGGAGATACTAATTTTATCAGTCATACTAGATTCCTTGAAAAAGTGAGGCAAATTTGCAGTCTCTGACACATACTTTTAGTGACAAAACCAAAAGTAAATAAATTTTATTTCCAAAGGAGACTGCAATAACTTGACATAACTTCTAAGACTTGGTGATTAGGTGAAAAATAAAAACACTTTTGGATTCTGTGTATACCACTTTATTAAGAGTGCAAAATGTAAGCCATTAAAATATTACTCATCTTACTAATATACTGGGCTTGATTTTTCATTTATTTACTGTACGTTTTATGGACATAGTTTCATAGGTTTTGATAACATTCTTCTGGATTTACAGTGTGTAATATAGTATAGGAGTCATGACTTACTGTAAAGAGTATATTTGTATTTAAAGGAAGTCTTTACAGGTAGCTATTAAGCTAAGGGTTTTAGAGAAAAAAATACAGTGACTGTGCTTAAGCTATTATAGGACCACAGCAAAGTGGAAGAGGAAAGATATTTTTAGGCTCTGAACTGCTGGCTTTCTTCCTGTGTCATGATTCCTGCTGCTCAGACCTGATGTTTTAGACTGCCTGACAAATAGTTTTGATTTTTTTTTTCACTCTCATTTTCAAAGTTTTCTGCAAGATGAAGTCAACTTATTCCTTCAGTTATCTATTTTGATAGCAATGTAGAGAAAAACAGCAAGATATGGGAGCATTATAACCTAGCTGAGATCTTGGAGGATTCCTATAAACATAAAAAGGGGTAATTTGTTCTGCTTTCTGCTTTATAGTTGGTGCAACTATAAATCAAAATGTGTGTTGTTGCCCCCAGTTTGGAAACAGTGGAGGCAGTTTTGGTGTCTCTAAAAGATAACAGTAATAATAATAATACAAAATAAATAACAAAGTGTCTGCATTTCACTTCATGTTCTGCAGCACTGGGTTTCTCTAGTAATATGTTGAAAGTTTCCAAATTCTTACTGACTTCTAATGAAATTTCAGGTGCTTAATAAAGCTGTGTCCTTTATATCTTTAAAGATCGTTGAAGAGTGATACTTATTCAGAATTGCTAACATTCTGCTCCAGTTCTTTATTCTTGATGGCAGCAAAAGTGTCAGGGAGACCTGGGGAAAATTACAGAGAAAAAAAAAATTAGAATAATACATGAATTAGGGCATGTCTTTTATGTGAACATTATAATGAAAAATATCAACTTTCTCAGCTAGATGTATGGATCAATCTCCACTTCAAAGCTGTGAAAACCACCTTAGATCCTCTCATATCAACAGTATGAGACTAAAATACACTGGCTGAAAATCTCTCCTGAAATGCAAAAAAACCCAACCCATCACTGCATAACTGAGTTTTCCACAGAACAATGTTTAATAGCCTATTGTTTAAAGACAAAACCCTCTGCTTGAATCATATTCTGACTTTTGATAGATAATATGCTGAGCAAATTAACTTCCATATTGATAAGCACTTAAAAGAATGTTCTCATTACTGGAACAAGAATGAATCCTTTTTTGATCTCTCTCTTTTTTCAAAACTAGTTGTGTTCAGACTTTATTTTTCAGACATAATTAATTTGATTTGGTTGGTATACCATACAGCAAATTTAATATAACTATAATTAAAGAAAAACAATTTAATTTTGAACTCTTTAATTATGAACATTTTGCCATCTAAAGGTTCTAGTAGATGCAGTTATCCATGGTTTTGTGTTTACTCAATATTGATAATTTGTTGCATTAAGCCTAACTTCCCTGGATTTAGCTTTGATTCATTAAGCCTCAGCAGAAAGAAAGAATTCGCTGTGAACCCACAAAATAAAAAGGAGGAAAAGCTCTATTAACTGTGATCATGATATAATAAATATTTAAATTTGCCTACTGAAAAAGGGGCCATAATTTCTCATATAGTCTGAGAGGATATTTTGAATAAATAAACAGTTAATGGCTAGATTACATGAAGTGTTGGAGATGACACTGCAAGGAATTATTCTGCCTTAGCAGCAAATGGATCTAGATCTTGAATGTGCTGGGGACTTCAATTCGTGACAGGATATATGGCACATTGTTTTCAATGGTTACAAACTGCTTTCATGGCCATCATCTATTTTCTTTAGAAATCGTGTTAGAACAGTTGATTAAAGTCCTAGTGCAACCATTTATTCATATAGAGAATTCTATTTATTACTAAGGTGTTGCTTGATAAGTACGTGTAATCAGTTTTATGTGTTTCACCTCAGATCCACTCAAACATTTAGAAGTGTTGTGCCTACTGACTTTGAGAGCTACTGAATACCTTAAAGACTACTTTTGTAATGGAAACACTATGATTCCCCACAAAATATTCTATAACTACTTATCTTCTGTAGTATTTTCATTTAAAAAACCTCTTTTCTATAAAAACCCAGTAATAAAGCAGTGGTTTAGATAAGAATATTATTTGTTCTAGACAGGCATTCAAAATATTTGAGTCTTCTGCAGAATTTTGGTAGTCTTGGGAAGAAAGTCTTGTAATTTTTCACATTGGGAAGAAAACAAAACAAAACAAAACAAAGACACCCCACCTTGGCTGAATTTTTGCAGCAAATTCAGTGGCAATTCTGCAGTGGTGGAACAGAAAGGTAGGAACATAGAGGAGATTCCTCTCTGTATGTTGAAGCAGGGCTGCGAAAGGAAAGCAGTCCTCTTCCTTTCACGTAGCAAGCAGTGTATAAACCAGTGAAAGGAGGCTGTGGCCATTGTATTTTCACACTCTCTGCTGCGGTGTTTTTTCTTAGCTGCACTTAGGAAAGCCAGTCTATAGGCTTCCCAAATTAGATGAAAGAAGGTAGCCTGACCCCGCGCACAGAGGACGTGATAGCACAGCACAAACCAACAGCTGAGTAATGGATAAGACTTAGAAAAAGTCCTCTTGCACTTTGCATTTATGACCAGTAAAGTGCACTGTCAGAGACAAAGACCTAGGTTAGATGAACCACTGGTTTGATTCAGAAACTTCAAATTAACTTGTGATAGGACTCTAAAATAGTAACTTTGTAACATCTGCTCTGGTAAAATAACCTATTGGTGGCATAAAACCTGTAGTGTCCTTGCAAATTACTTCAATTATAAAGACTTAAAATAAGATTGGCAACTAGCATGAGCCATAACAGAGTAACAAAGTGTGTGTCTAAAAAATATTTTTGAAATATATATATCTTATAGCAACTGTTGTGCAGACGTCCAATGAGTTTTCTGTGGAGATGAGAAAATTTGCAAGCACAGGGAAAAATCCTGAGGCAGAACTAGTGAGAATTTTGATGTCTTTGGTCAGGAACTCAGGCAGAACCAGGTCATCTGGGATGTACTGCTGGGGGAATTTTACAGCTAAAAAGGAATTTGAGTGAATTGGACTAAAATCTTGTGTTGCAAGATAGGAATGTTCTGTAAAGCTTTACAAAATCTGAGGATTTCCCACAAAATTATGCAAAACTTATCTCATCTCAAAAATTTGCTTATTCCTAACCGCTTTATGCTTATGTTTTTCATCCCAGGCTTTCAGGGAGGCTAGATGGTGAAACCAAAGCTGTAAAAATTACAACCCCTATATTTAAGGGACACTTTTGACTGACAGTGCTCATTACATTTCTACTTTTTATTCCTGGTATATATGCTCAGAGGAGAAGCAGTAATCTGCCTGCTTTGTGACAACTGTGCTCCAAACATTGCAATGGACCATTTGATTACCAATTGTGTGCTCAGGGAAAGAAGAGTTCCTGTGTGATGGATCTGAATGAACAGCCTACCCCTCCCCAGCTGTATCTTTGATGGGAGGTAGTAAGCGCTGCAGAGTGTGCCTTTGCTGGCCAACACAGGCAAGAATAACACAAGCAGCCCCTTAGCCACCCACCCAGCCAGCTTAAATGTCCTCTGGTGGAAACTATATGATGAAAGAATTTCTGTAGGAAAAAACTGTCAATAGATGAATTCGATTCCTTTTAAAGTTGTATATAAAAGAAATCCACTCTTGGACAAATGCAAGGAAAAAATTGACTTCTCTCTTGAAGGGTTTATCTATTCATTTGATTGTGTCTTCTAAGTGAGCTGTAATTAGAGCTAGTCCTCTTCTAACCCTTGTGCTAATGAGGCTTTGCTCACTTCTATTAGTGACAGTACATTGTATTTTAATAAGGATCCCCTGGCCTGGCACGGCAGGGCCCACAGATAAGGGGAAGGAGAGCAAAAGGAAATTTAAAGAACTGGATTCAGCAGGGGGTCCCCTTCTTGGCACTGGGCTCCACAGGAAGGCGCTGGCTAACTTTGTCTTAGAACTGTCATTTGTATTAACTTCTAACCCATCACCTTCTCTGGTAGGCTAGCTTTACTCAATGAAGCGGGATAGATCCTTGGCTTGGCCTCTCTATCCCCTATTTCAGCAAACTGAATACAACACAAAAAGTTCACAGGGGAAGCATTTGGGGAGATGGTGTTAAGGATAGGGTCAAAAAGAGCTTTTAACTCATCTTAACATTACTGTCCTTTTCCATTTCAACTCTTATCTGCCCATCAAGGCTTTTGGTTTGCTCACTCATCCGTTGCCAAAAAAAAACCCAAATGCAAAAAGCCTCCAAATGGAAATTATATGTGTTTTTAGATATGCAACACTTTGGACTATACCTGCACACTTGCTCATGTGTTTTCCCTCTGTATGGGTTTTTTCCTGCTCTTCGATTCCTGGTTGGATCAGAATTCTTTGGCTGATTCCATCTTCACATATGCTGATGCAAATTGGGGTAATTTCTTTGCCATTCAGTAAAGTTAGCAGGGAAAAGAGAATCAAGCCTTTTGTATCTTTTGTGTAACAGTCTTACATCTCAAACAGAAAAAACCTTTCGAACGAAGCCTTTTTAGAGATACTGGAAGCTGTTAGAATGTGACAGATAAACAGTTCCCTGTATGGCAGAAGGTAGAAAAGCATTATTCTTTTCTGCTTAGTTCCTATCAATGACTTCCCAGAAGCCCCAAGCAAAATATATTTCTTACTGTTAGTACTTTCAGAGCCTACCTTGGGATATTTCAGACCTCCAGGGACATGATTCTGCTCTGCCTCATGTTCCAGAAGATTGTTTATATGTCAGTGAAATGAATGCAATACTTTACCATTTTCACTCAGCTTGTCATTCATCTCTCCTTTTATGCAAATCTGTAAATGCCTTTACCAAAATGTAAAGCATAGAAGAATCAAGCAAAAGGTCCTCCATGAAACACTGAGACATATATCAGATATTTTTTTGCCTCTTTAAATAACATGATACACTCAGATAACATCCTTTCTAGTGGGTCATACGTTACTGACCACTTTCTGGTTGGTGGAAATACTGTTTGGTGATGAAGGAATTGAACAGACAGCATGGTACCTGTTCAGTCCATTACTGGTATTATAGACAATTAGGATACATAGAGATAAGAGTTTTAAAGGTATTTATAGAGATACAAGTTTGTTTGTGGTAGCTCAGACTCATGTTCACCCCCCAATCGTTAATTGAAATAAAGCCGGTATTTAAGTTCTGCCCCTACCTTGTGTGGACATAACAAGGACCAGCCTGGCTTCAGGTATCTTGCTCACTGGCCACAAGATGTTCTAGTAAACGTTGTGAGTTTGTCTATGAAATGAACCTTCCTTATCTGTCCTGGCTTTGGTTGTGTCACTGCAGAAACCTGTGCTCACTTTGGAAACTGGCTTTTTCATGTCTGGATGATCTCACTAGGCATGATTTCAGATGACTGGAAGAAATTTTCCCAAGTCATCAAATAACTGGGTTGTCTTTCTAAATATCACCTGGCTGCCAGGAGCAAAGGCTGTTGCAAGACACGTTCCTTAAGATCAGCTGGTGGGTTCTCAATTGTAGATGCTTTTCTTTCCTCAGCTGACCAGCAGGCAGTTCATGGTCTCCACCGTCACCTAGACCAAACCTCACTGCCGTCCCAGTGCACTGTCATTCCCTGGGCAGCAGTATGAGTCTTACAAGAGAAGCAGAAGTTTTAAGGTTGGTGTCTGTGTGGGGCATGAGAAATGTAGACAATCAGGCTAGAAGATCTCCAGGACCACAAAATGTGTCTTTTGCTGGCAAATGAGAACCTGTTCAATGCATGCACATATTCTGGGTCTTTTCAACTTTTTCTGTAGCCAGTTCACACAGTCTTCTTTTCCTTTTCCTTTTTTTTGGCTGTGCTATTGACCTGTGTGCCAGCTACCTCAAACTGGCAGTGTGTGTTTTCTGAATGGAAGACAGGCATGGTACAGGAGCTTAATTCCCTGGCAGCAGTGTCAGCATGGAACATAGGCCTGGTGCTGGTGCATACAGCTCTCCCGTCCCCTCTACCACCTCTCTAACTCCCTTTCATTTCATTCTCCATCTCCACTAGACACCACTAACCTTATCCTGAAAGACACCACACCTCTGCCCACGCCATGGTGTCCTGGTTTCAGCTGAGATAGAGCTGATTTTCTTTTTAGTGGTTGCTGTGTTTTCAGATTTCCTATGAAAGGAATATCATAATGCATATTGGTTTAGCTGTTGCTTGGTAATGTTTATACTAGTCAAGGACTTTTTTATACTAGTTTGTTTATACTAGTTCAAGGACTTCCCAACACAGCTGAGAAGAAGCTCATAGACAGAACAATATGGAATATTTCATACCTTCCATATCATTCTTAGTATATAAATGGGGGTTGGCCTGGAGGGGGTGGAATCCATGGTCTCTGCTCAAGTTTGGATGAGCAGTCAATTCACCAGGCAGTGAGAGTGACTTGTATATTTTTTTCCATTATAATTATAATTTTTTTCTTCTTTCCTTTTCCATTACTGTTCTACTTAACTGCCTTTATCTTGATCCACCACGGATTTGGATCTTTTTCCCTTTTCCCTCCTTTTCTTCCTCTTTTCCCTGTCCTTGGTCGGGGAGGGGGCGGGGGGGTGGCGTGGGAGGGACAGGAGGGTGGAGAGGGGACGGGGATGAGTGAGAAGCTGCATGGCCCTAGCTCCTGACTGGGGTTAAAACACATGGCCATTCTTCCCATATACAGAGTGCAGGTTCCCTTAGGAACAGTGGTGGCAATGGTTACTGAACAGATTAACAATGTGATGAAGGAGGTTTGGAGGGGAAGAGGGGGGAAAAAAAAGAGAAAATGAGAAGACAGGTTGTACAAAAAAACTGTATTTTAGCCGTGGTTGTCAGAGAAAAATCTTTTAGCTCTTGCATGTAAACAAACCAGCAGTATTTCATGTGGTTTGCCTTGGGTTTTTTTATTTATTTGTCTTTCGGTTCATTCCGCTACTGTATCTAGGCCAATAACACAGGAGTCAGAAGTAGTCAGAAGTGGTAAAATATTATGGGTATGTAACAGCAGTAAATATATAATAATGCTGCAATCTTCAATACTTTGGCTTCTGAATGCCTCAATGATTTTTACATCCTTACACCTGCAGATTTTCCTTCATGTTCTTTTTGTCTTGCAGCTGTGGAACAGCTAAGGATTTCCAAAATTATTTAGATGCTAGTCTAATGGCAGAATGAAGTTTAACCTCCTTTAACTACTTAGTGGAATTATCAGACGACACTTATGTGTCTGAGCTGGTCACATCGTTGTCTATCAAGTAAATGGGGAAAAACAAGCACCTAAGAAAGGGTCAGAATTATCTATCTGAACACAGTGCTAAATGGAGGACATAATTAACACACTAAAGCAATTGTTCTGACCACCTATTGATTCACAAAACAATGTTATATGTGTATTTGCTTCAGTCACACGAAAGACTAAAGATCTGCTGCATTTGCAGATACAACACCTTGCCTTTTGGTGGAAAGTTGGGTAGATAAATGAGTTTAAAAGCAAGGAAAGAATTATTTTTTTAATAGCTTTAGTAACTGATCTTCCCAACAGGTTAGAAATAGATTCACCCCTCCCCACTACCATTCCACTAGGCTCTTGAACTATGAATTTACTGCTTGAGCTAGGTACCCAAGACGTATCAGCTGTTTGTTTCTTTACTATCTGTCTTAGACCATATCTTTTTGCTCTTGTGAGTTATTTAAAGTGCTTGATATAGTTCAGTTTGCTACCTTTGTGTTTAGAGAATATATCAATGTTAATGTCAATGCCTGGTGTTTTGCTTTTTGCTTACCAATGAGTTGAAAGCATAGTTCAGACAATTAGTCAGCTGTTCTAAAGAAAGGGAATTTCATTAATTATGAGAAACAACAGAGTCATCATCAGGCTATAGTCCTCATGCTTGTCCCAAAGAACAATCATGAGCTGAGGAGATGAAGACTGCCTGTAGCATTGGTATAGCGGTGTCACAAGGAGGGCTCTTTCCCTCTCCCTTGCTATATTAGGGACATTCCTGCCAGTGAGTGTGATATACTTCATTCCATGAAGAGTGGTGTAAACTACATCACATTAAGAAAAAACGGTTTCTGATTCCAGACAAAAGAAAATACCCCAGTGACTTACGTGGAAGAGAGACCAAGCCTGATCTTTCTTTAGTTTCCAATACATACTTGAATGCTGGTCTTGTCCTAAATATTATAAAACACTTTCCTTAGATTTTCAGCTGCTTAAAAAAAGTTGGGTTTGTGTTGTAGAAGACAAAATCATGCCTTGTAATTACCAAATATACTTTGACGCTTGTGTATTCAAACAAGATGCCGAAAGATATAAGTGTTTATATATGTGACAGCTACTGCCCAAATTGGGAGGAATGTGTTACTCAAGTGTGTATATTTAGTTCAAGAAAAATCAACCATTTGCTTTTTTGAAGTCCTTTACACTTTTCAAGCTTCCTTACAAAATCAGAGATTTCAGTCTCCAGAACTCATGTTTTATGAGTCAATGAAATCTTTTTTTAATTTTTGTTAGTTATGTACAGGATAAAAAAATATTTTTAGAAAATAGTATTCTAATTAATATTTGATTGCAAAAGCACAAAAATATGTTCCATACAAAAGTCTATTAACTTTTAGACTAATATCTATTAAAGACCTTTTCTCAATTAAAGTGTCACAGCTGTAGTTTTGTATTTCCATCTGTGTAACATTATATTAAAAAGTTACAACATATTAAAAAAATTAATTATTAACATGATAAAAAATACCATGTGTCTATATTTCTTAGTTTGTTCTCATTCTTAATCAGTGAGGACATATGATAATTCCGATGATTCTTCATATACAACTGAATTTAAAGTACTGTAAGAGAGTCTCTAGTGACAAGAATGGGGGGAAATTTTAATTATGTATTTTTTTAGCCTTTAACTTTCATTTTAGAATTTATCTCCTCAGTACCTAGTTTATGCTGTAAGCTAATGTATTTGCTTATCACATTTTCATTTTGGAGAATCAAAACAACTTGAATCTGCTAAATGTATAATTATCAAGTTATGAAAATGTATCATTTTACTTTGTCTCCAGTTGTAGAAATAAACAAGATGATTATTGGTCTTTAGTGCAAAATTTGACAAACAAACTGTAAGGTCTTTATCATCAAAGACTTCTTGCCCTTAGGTCAAATTTGTATGCTTTCTTAAGTATGTTTTTTGTAACGCTTGTTCTTTTTCAGAAAGAAGAAAGAAGGTAACAATGAAGATCTTTGAAAAATCATTTATCAGACAACAAGTCCCCTGGTGTGTTGAACAAGGGAGAAATCATGGAGGTAACTTCTGCACCAATGGATCCCAGATCCAAAATCTTCTTTGTAAACAGAGCCTTTCACTCAGTACAACTAGATCATAAAGTGACAAGTTTCCCCCTAGAATTTAGCCTAAAGCCTCTTCTAGTCAGATTAACTCTGTTGTATTCAGCTGCAGACCTGGATTAACCCCTAAAAAACTCTGTATTGTTTCTCTTCATTGCATATATCCCCATGTCTCCTATTATCTCCTTTTTAAACTAGACAAAGTGATACAAAGTTTAATCCATGATAAGCTTTTTTCAGTTTTGCGTATCTTTTAAGACTTCTTCTTTGACAGTTGTTTCCCCTTTTAATGCAAACAGCCCATCCAAATAGAAAACCTTGTCAATAGAATTTGCTAACCTGAAACACAGAGGAGACAGTTAGCAGGAGAAGTGCCCTTTTTGCAAGGACAAAGATGCCAGTGCTAAATCCATTGTCCCTTATTGTTGTCACCATTGTGAGCAAATTGAAAACACATACATGTATAAGACACATAGTTCTTGTGATAGCCCTACTACTAGATGGTGGTTTTCAGTAAAAGCATGCCTGATGTAAAGTTTTCTCAATGTCCAATTATCTCTCATTATTTTTAAAAAGCTTATTAAAGCTGCTTTTAAAAACTGCTATGTCAGAAACAGTCTCTGATACAACTGACAGGGGAACTAGACAGGAGGCCTAATGAAAGCAGTTTTAAAAGTGAATGCTGGAATTAGGAAGGGAATGGCATTACTTACACACCTACATAACTACCTGCTTACTGGGACAACCATGTAGAAATAATATAACATGGGTCACATTTTTGATTTGGGTAACACGGCTCTGTTTGGTCAGAGGTGATTTATTTAACAAAGGACTTGCTCCAATATTGCTGTTATTATATGATGATACAATATGACATATTAGCAAAACCAGCACTTTTTCAACAACTAGCTGAGATCCGAGGAAGCTTCGTTGGCCTCATCACATGAGTTTTGCTGAGGTCTCTACAAAGCAGTGTTCTCCATGGTGCAGGGTTAGGGCTAAACAGAGATAATCCTGTCAAGACTTTAAGATGTTTTCAGAAACTCAAACCAGGGCACAGTACAGCAGATAATCCCCTGGCCTTTCACCTCCAAGGCAAGCTGACATGGTACTGTGAGATGAGACATAGCTTTTAAAAGGCATATATTAGAAGTTTTGAAACTGACTGGTATTAGCTCTGTTCCTGCAAATGTTTCTTGCAACCTTTGTATGGCACTGTTATACACCTGGCCCAGAAGAACTAGACTTCTAATCTTTCTGACCCTGTCCATAACTTTGTAACATCACTTCTAAGAGAGGTTTATTTCTTCTGATAATTTCAAAATGCCCTTTATTTAGCATTGTTTTGCTTTTACTTTTTTTTTTTTCACTTTTCTATTCTTAAAAAAAAGAAAAATTGGAAACTATCTTATTGTTGCTTTCAAGTTTTGGTCTTTAGAAATGAAAATGGGAGCATGATGAGGCTGTAATTTCCATTTTTTTCAAAACTATTTTCGACTAGAAGTATTTTGTCAGAATTTTTTAAACTGATGGCAGTTCTTAGCTTGAGTATACTAATAGACTTCAGAAGGAATACCTCTAGAGACCTAGCATACAAAAATTCTTCTGAAGCCCAAAATGCAAGATTGTAATGTCTCCTGTTCTTGTCATTGCAAGGTCTATATATGGTCATGAGGTTCTTTCTACTATTTCTATACCATTTACAAAAAATCTGGAACTCAGTAAGTAGATGACATAGATGTGTAAAAACACAACTTATATACAGAGGGTAGGGTAAAAAAGGGCAAAATGCATATTTTCAACTAGACTTGTGAATTCTGTCTTGATTGGTCCCCCAGCATAGTGCACTCTCTCAATAAGATCTCTTCAGGGACATTAGAAGATCTTGGGGTTTTCAATAGGAGTTTAAATATGGAGAAGTCTAGCTGTGAAGCATATTTCTGCCTGTGCTCTGGAAAGATGTTTTCCTGAATGTTAATAAGGTAGACTGGACACATCTAGAAAACAGGATAGTGACAAGATGAGGCTGTTATCACTGACAGACTGCTGGAGAAGAATAAGGAAAAGGTAGATCAGTAGGGAGAGGTAAAATTCTACAAGCTTTTGATTGTTCATCGTAACAGTGTTAGTCTGGTGTAATGGGAAGAAGAAAACAATGTCACACTTCCAAAGAAATGGGTGTGCTGCTCAGCTGATAAAACAATCTCAGTTTGTGTGGACTGAGTTGAGAAAGACATATCTTAGGGAGAACATGGTGCTGCAGACATCAAGGTATGAGACATGATGATGGCTTGGACAGCAAATGGCAAGGTGGAAGAAAGCATTATAGAGATGCTGAGAAAAATGATGGGTAGCTGGATTTGGATGCCACATGTAATCTTTTCAGGTGTGACGTTCTCATAACAAAGTGTGAAAATCCTCTCTTTCCTTGAAATAATTTTTTTGTGTTTGTTTGGCAACTGGATGTCCTGTCTCTTTCATGTTAGCTACAAAGGAATTAAATAAGCATGCAAATTTATGAAGCGGCCTCAAAGGAATGTCTCTGCATTGTAACTTGTACCTCCATACTGAAACTACAGTACTTCTATACTTTACCATTTTCCAAAGATTGTTCTATCAGCTTAATAATAAGATTTTCCTGAGCCATACTGATGACAAAATCAATGCAGCTTTCAAAAGTCAATATGTAAAAAATTAACAAATATAAATTTATGGAAAAAAACCAAACCCAAACATCAAAGACTGCCAGACCCATCTCTACAGAAACTTTGCCTCAAGAAATTCCTAACTCTTGTATTACTAGAAATTGGAATAAAATGTCATGGTAAGAATTGTATTATCCTAAACACAATATTATCTACTAGTAGTCATTACTGGAGATAGTGTATCTATGTTAACTAATCCACTGATATGATCCAGTTCAGTTACTCTTATTTTCTTACTCAAAAACATGGCATTAAATACATGTTATAATTCATCCAACAGCTGGTTTGGTCAGCTAAAGAAGTATATGTATTGATGGAATTTATTTTGTGATAGACCCGTATTATACAGTCTCTTGCTCCTGTTATTGATCTCTGTATTTGTAAAGCGATCACTTGCAACTGTAACATTTACACTGATAATTTTATTACTCAATTCTTAAATTAATTTTCCGATGTGTCCATCTCTCCATCTCCAAAAAACAGATGCCTGTTTTTGAAAGAAAAAGATATAATTATTCTTAAGCTTGTTACTGACATCACCACATATCCATACACTTCTGAACGTCAGTGTTCTGAAACATGCATCTGGAACAACATTCAGAAATGTCCTACAGGGCTAAAAAGACTGTTTCTGGAAATGAAGTTTCCTATCAGTCAGTTACCTAAAAATTGAAGTAACATTTATGTGACTGGGAAAAGGTACGAAAAAGTATAGGAAATGTACGTTCATCCTCCCAAGTGAATCAATGCTTCTGGAAGTTTCCTCTGAGACACTGAGAGTACTCTGTTCCCACTGAAATACCTGCTAAAGGAGGAACAACTTTAACAAAATATTGAATGAAATCCTAATTTAAACACATACCTTGTGAATGCCTTTGAAGATCCTTCAGGAAAGTGTGAAAATCAACTGTAATAGTTGCTACAGTATAAAGTCATATAGAAGTACTGATCTTTTTTCTGTTAATCTCATTAAAATACAGAACATATTGCTTCATATTGATGCAGTAGTTCCCAGTGAAGGTTCTTTTATGAAAAGAAGAGGTTTCTTGTAATGACATTTAAAACTATAGAGTTTCAAGCTGACACTCCTCTAAGCAGTTTGAGATTTGTCTATGAAGTAGTAGCTTGTCCCCAAGCTGCTTGCTTTTTTTGTCCTCAACAGTATTCTGCATATAGCTTTCTTTAGCTCTTTTTGAATTTCCTAACTAATTACATGTGAAAAGTAACAGAAACAATATACTTGATCTTATCTACCATTCGTCTTGCTTTCCACCCTATTCCTTCTACTTCACCCAGAAAAGTGATTCCAGAAAGAAATCTACTGTTGTCTTTATAACATCACTAACTACACTCATAATCAGATGAAAAATAATGTCTTTCAGGAAGAAATGTAGATGTTTCCACCCAAGAAACAAATCACTTTTGACCTACAAAAGACTGAAGAGCAGATTTCTATTAGATCTCATCTTTTAGTATTTTGGCAGACGTTAGCAGGGAGTTGTTCTTTGCACGTCTGTCTTGTTGGATACATTATATCCAGGCAGTGGACGTTAATATGTAGCATGCACTTCTGATCTTTGCAGTAGTTAATGCTTCATAGATTTACAGTAAACATAAATAGCAGACACTAAATAACCATGAAAGGCATCTTATTCAATCCAGTGTTGGAAATTAAAGGCACAAGAATTTGACATCCCTCATCCAACTGGTAACAAAAAAGAAATGCCAGGGTCACTGAGAGGATAGCAAATTTGAATTATTTTAGTTTTACAAAAAGACTTGCTGCCCCTGTGACAATTTCTGGCTTGCAATTTTTAAATACTTAAAGCTCATCTACATTGAAAAAAGTCTCACAATAGATGAGAAAAAGACCTACTATTTTGGGTAGCAGAAATGATTCACACAGAGAAGATTTCCCTTGATTGTGAAAATTATATAGAAACATGTTCCTTGTCTGTATATCAGTACAGAAGTGTAAAATCATATGAACATCAGAACATCATAGTATTATCCCACATTGCAGTGAAATGGGTCACATACATATGGGATAGGTGAGTCCAGGGAAGGAATGAGGAAATATCCATCTTTATGTAAATCATATATCAATAAATTCTATGCATTAGCAAAAACATACAATTGTAAATAATACTATAAAGTGATAAAATATGTTATCTGATAACATGAGCAAAACACCAAGCTTTGATTTTACAGTCATTTTTGGGAAGAAAATTACTTTAATAGCAGGATGGCAGGCAAAAGCTTTATAGCCCTGTCATTAGTGAGGATATGACTTTATACTGCTAGAGCTAAACTTTTAGAACCCATAGCTGATTATAATGTGCATGTATATACTCATCTGTTATGTTGTTCCTTCATGATTTTAGTGAGGATTTTGTTTGGAATAGAGACTTGTTTGGTCTTGTTGTTCCTTGTGAATGGTCCAGAGCTAAGTCAGAGTGTAAGGTGAATTTAGCCCCGAGAAAGTCAAATTTGTGGGACAGTGTAGCACAGACTGTTGTTACCAGGCTAAAGATTTCTATATGGATGTAAATTGTTGAAAGCTCTTGTAAAGGGAAATATTTCTCAAGATATATTTCATGTTGTCAAATTTTTTACCTGGGATACCAATCCTCTACATTTAGGATTTCTCTCCTACTGAGTTTGGCCTTTCTTCCTTGTTCTTTGTCCAAGGAACAAAACTTATCCATGTGCCTGCTCAAAGGGAGTGCTATTACGCATCTTACCTGCAGTCTACTTACTTCCCCCAACATAGCACACCTCAACAGATTAGATTATTATGTCATTTCCTGCTGGTTCGTTCCTCTCACTTTTGAAGTGATTTGGCCTATGTGGAAGCTTGGCAGTGATTTCTTCTTTACCCCCTTTATTATATGACTGTTTCCTTGAGAGTGACTCTTATCACCATATGTATCTCTCTCTGACCATATGCTACAGAGACAGTAGAGAGTGTTGATGAATGCATAGAAGGACAAGGGTGATTGGCAAAGTGAAGAAATCAAGTTTCACAAGCAGGGATGGAGAGATTGGAAAGGAAAAGGAAGCCATTCAGGAAAAGCAAAACAATAAAATGTGGGAAATGTAAAATGGGAGAATGAAAAAAGCCAGTCTATCTCTGCCTGATCTTCTTCCAGCTCTCTGCAAATCTCCCTCGAGCCTCTGGATAAAACCTGACAGATCTGTATATCTGCCAAGACAGATGGAAATTATCTGATGCAGAATTATTTTTAAAAGTTTTTTAAAAAATTAAATAAAATGCGAAAATAAGCACAGAGATAACAATGAATGCTACCAGCTTAGTCCCTAAGCCTGAAAAGGACTGTGCATTTGCATATCTATGCACACCATGAATAAAGCCTTTGACATTTATGGAACTAATAGCAAGCATGCAGACCCCTTTTTTGCAGGGTCATGGTCTTACATAGTAGGCAGAGCAGAGATCAGTCTTGCAAAACCATAAGCTGGTTTAGATTTTGTTCAGCGGAAGATCCAAAATATGACATGTTGCTACATATAATTCAGCTTCAGGGCTTTTTTGTTTTTTATTTATTCTAGTACTAATTATTTTTGGTCAGCAAGATACTCATGTAGAAATCAAGTGCACGGAGTCAGTGTATTTCAGAAGAAATGACACATTTTTCCAGGTGTAGCAGCAATTCTAAAGATTACTTACACAAGGGTTGTGAAGATGAATTTGTCTCATGTGTTAGCTGTCACACAGAACACTTTATTGCTGATGGTTTGGTTAGTGTGCTAAGATATCTGCTCAACCCCTTTTCAAGTTGTCTTTCCCTTCTCTGGATAAATGCTGTAAACACAAAGGTAATATACAAAAGGCACCACAACCATATGAACTTAGTGCTATCTGAATGAATATAAGCCCATACCTACGTCGTAAGGTCACTTTGTAGGTGCTTCTCTGTACACCTCTGATTTACAGCAGAGCTTGGGTATTTTGTTTCTATCTCTTTCATCAGGTCACCCTTTTTCTGATCATATTATGGAGCATTAGGAACTTTGTGACCCTAAATTAAGAAGTAAATTTTAGTTGTAATGGAGCATGTCAGGAGTGCATTTGGAGGAAGGTGTTTGATTTACACTATGAGATGGGACTTGGGAAGGTTTTAGCTGGGCTCACTACTACCCTATATATCATTGGAAGTTTCTCATGACAGGCAGATGAGCAGACTCTTGTTTCCTGAAAGCAGTTACATAGTTCTTAGTATGATACATTTTTCAATGGACGTGTATGTTCCAATTAAGCTGAATTGTGAAAATGCATTTGCATCAGGGAGGAGCAGGTTGCTGTAGCCATGAACACTGGCTTGGCAAGGCTTATGGAGACAGGTAATATCTTCTATTAAATAGAATAATGTAATTGGAAAAATTAGGCAAGCCTTCAGGCAAAACCCCTCCTTCAGGTCTAAACAATTTAAAAAAAATTCACATAACTAAGTACAGAATTTTATTGACCATATTCCCCATGTATGCTTAGTGCATTTACTGTTTTTACAACACATATTTTAAACTCCACTCATATACTTTGTCCTGCCTGAAGGGAGAAAAATAAGGCAAATTTTGGTCAGTTTTATTCACCGAAATATTAGCTAAATGAGAGGAAATGCAGCAACATGGGTAGTAGCGTCAAGCAAAGGAGATGCTCCTCTTTATATCCATTATTAGAGGAGATAATTTGAGGGTAGAGTGCCAGCAATCCTAAGGTGAGTACTTATTAAGCCGTGGCTCAGCAAAGCACTAATAACATATGCAAGCTTGCTAAATACTGCCTTGGCTGTAACATCCATTCCCTCTGTGATTTAAACAGAAGATTCTCTAGGCATGAGTCTAGCAATATTCTCCAATGTTCAAATTTTTAGGTGTGTTTGAGTGGGGTAAGGGTTTTGAGTGGCTTCATTTAACCATACCATTCATTAGTGTTGGTGATTTTAGATTATTAGCTGTCTTGCATAACCATACCATAAAACCTGAACAATAGAATCAGGTAGAAATGGACGCAGCTATTACATTCTTTCAGAGATCCCAAAAGCTTTCCAAATCTATTTCTATTTGTCATAGTTGAGTCTATTCTATTTTGAAATATATTTTATACACTGATTTTGAGAAGTCCTTGAGTTCCTTTGGCCAGCAAAAGTGAAAAGTAGATTAAGAAGAGTTATGAATGTATTTTTTATTTAAAGTAACTCTATATAATAAATAAGAGTTCCACATTTTTTTTCATAAATCCCAATGTTTCTGTGGAGATTTCTTTCTTTATCCAGTACTGTATTGAAAGGGATGAAAAATGGTCCTCTTTGTCCATAAAAACTGACTTAGATTATATAATCTTAGACTATATTTAATGTATTCTTATAAAAGAATCATAGCCACTCTCAAATACTTTAGCTAAACTTAACTGATCCTTTAGGGGCATCAAACCTGGCATGTGAGTTTCCATATAAAGAGGTAAGTCCATACCTCAGAGACCTGCAAAACCTTGTTGGATATAGTCCCTCCACCGTATGGACAGGGAATCTATTTTTCACATTAGGGCATTATAATAAATCATGTGATTTTTACAACTGTTGAATATATGAAACCCCCCCACTCAGTTCAATATTTCAAACCTTTCAAGAGCCCAACCTAAAGCCTAGAGAAGTCAAAGCATTCTCTTAATTTCAGAAAGATTTGGGTTATCCTTAATTAGCACAAATGTATCCATTCACAACTGAGTAGCTGGAAATATGTTCTTTTTACATTAAGAAATTTAAGTAACTGTTAAAATGAGGATCAAGATACAAGATGCTTTTTTTTTTCTTTCTTTTTTGAATGCAGCAGAAGCCGTGAATCACTGCTAGCCTACTGAGTAAATTATCTCATTCTTTATATTTTGACCATCACTCTTTCATTTTCACTTTTTTCTTCCTGGGATTTTTATTATCTATTTTGCAGATTAATATTATTTCTTCCTCTCATGCCCATCTGTCCACCCATCTGCTTATTTTAGCTACATTTTGTTTCACCCTGCTGGCTCATATGTATCCTTGCCACACCCCAGGCATGTATCCTTCAACAAGATTTATAATGTGAATCATTTTGAATACGTTCAAAATAGTGGTATAAGAAAATTGGATTCCTATCTTTTGGTGAGTAATATAAAATTATTTATAAGGTTAAAAATGAACACAGTTGCCCTAAGAGAGGCTTTAGGCTTCAAGCAGGATTTCAAAGAATAAAAACAAAAGTATAGTTTATATCTAGAAGCTTAAGTACCAACCAAAGCTGTTCTAACTGGTGTGCACAAAGTGCATCCTCCTCCTAGGCCAGTGGAAAGAAGAGGAGCCTGCACATCTGGGCCAGACGGGGTCTTGGGGCTCCATACCACACAGCTGTTCTGCCTGAGAGAGGGACCAGCAGCTGGAGATGTGCCCAGCCATTGGTCACAGGGTACGTGGGAGCACACATACAAGTGTGATAATGTTCTATGTGGTTTGTGTTAATAGATTCTGTAGGTAGCTTCTCAGGGGACAAAAAAAAAAAACAACAGAAGACCATTTTCCCGTTGTGAGATCTTACTGCATACACACAGTGGTGGATGTTGGTGTTAAAACTAGGGAAGTGAGAGAGTGGAAGAGAGTACTTCTGCTGCTTGTCTATTGCTCAGTTTGCAGATCTCCTTGAGGAGTGGCTTTTTGGCATGGTAGCTGCCTTAGGAAAAGCCATGTGGGTGGAAGACTGCACCAGCAGTGGGAAGAGGGCTGCAGTCCTTAGCTCCCCATGCTCCTATTTAGCTTGGCTTTGTTTCTTTGAGGTTTTTTGACAGCCTCACTGGGACGATGACATCCAATTTGCCCGTGCTGAGGAGTTCTGCATGGTCCCTTCCTTCCAGGCTCAGCAGCCAAGGCCCTGTCACTGTGCCACTTGCTCAGGGAGGGCTGGCCGACACGGGAGCCTGGCACAAAGACATGAAGATCTGTCTGTGGATACTGATTGAGGAGAAAAAGCCATGCTGGGGCTCTAGATGATGAGATTTTTTACTACATAACCCTGGTGCTGTCGTGTCTCTTCTCAGCATGTGTCAGCATGGTGGGTAGTGCTGCCCGCTGGGGTGACAGTGAAGGAGGCTGGGGACCAATCTCCAGGCTTCTCTTTGAGGTTTGTGCTCCATCCCATATCTCTAGTTCCAGCAAATGACTGGGTGCGCAATTTTTACTTTCACGCTTCTTATGTCAGTCTACTCTTTTGTACCAGTAGCTGTTTCCAGAAGGTGCTGATGTTGATGAAAAGTTAATTATATTTCTGGTACAGAGACACTCTGTGTTGCAGATATACACAAATTATTCTCTCTACCCAATAAAAAGTATGCTTTTCTTTTATATAGAAATAGCTGTTCTTTCTTTCTCCACAATTGTTGATGCTGTGTTTATTTGTATTCATAATTTATATTTAAAAAATGTTACTCAAGAAAACAGTTTAACTTGCAGTATTGATCTCTATCAGTGAACAAAAAGAAGTCATATCTCCTTACAGTATAAAGACATCTCAGCTTTGTCTTATTAGCAGACAGTCTGACGATGTCTAAATACTTCGAACAGACTTTAAATTCATAAGCATGGCTCCAAAAAATTGAATGACAACACATCCATTTCATATGCTGAAGAAAATGGAAATTAACTTAAAACAACTGAAATATCTTCTAAGAAGAAATTGTCGATGACTACTTAAGCAGTAGCGATTGTGTGTAGAACAGTATGTGGTGTAATTGCCTCGTATTTTAAAAACTGCAGTTACTTTCACAAAGATGATTTTGTTTCCTCCCTTTAGTAAAAACCTTCTTTTATTAAGGTTTATGGACCTCACTTGTGTGAAATCACCACAATCTCCCCTGCCTAAGTCACAGTCTCATTTAGTAACCATTACATGTTCTTTTTTCACACAATTGAAAGTGCCTATAATCTATTTTGGAACAGGCTTCGGTCCAGAAATATGTTTTACTTTATTATTTTCTGGTCTCTCTGGGGATGCCTTCACAAAATGGTAAAGCCCAAAGACTTCCTGAAGGCTAATGCTTTTCTGGGTCATATGATTCTTTTCAGATTCCATCTTGAGAGAGTTTTCTTATAACAATAGGTTCTGCTGTCTGCGAACTGGAGAAAATCCTGTTGCTTTAGTGCTAACAATGAGTGGAATTTCAGTGCAGGAGGAGTGTTTGCTTAATACAATAGAAGTTGGTACAGGCTGGACTCGCAAGTGTCAAGTAAACAGTGTGGGAAAATCTGTACTACTGCAACTAAGTCAACAAGGTGCCAAACGCCTAAATGTGACTGAACTGTAACTGCAATAACTATCTGGTTGACTTCATCCTTTCCTCCGGGATAGAACTTGACACATATCTTATTGAGAAAGGGTTAACAAGAAAACAGGCTGCTAACAGGGAAAAGATGAACAAAGCAAGCATTCAGTCATGCATTAGAAACACCACACAATGTGTAATCAGGACAACTGTGTTTCAGGATCAGACACAAGTCTGATTTACTAAGCAAATATGATGGAAGATGACTGTTTAGCCCCTGCTACAATTGCATAAATTCACTCAGGCTGTAAACCAAACAGCACCTATGTCACAAAAAAGCAGTTAATTTCTTCCCTTCCCTTCCCTTCCCTTCCCTTCCCTTCCCTTCTATAAAAGCTATAATGATTATTCCCCAGCAAAAGGGATTGCTGTTACTCCAGCCAGGAAAACTTCCTCAGTGAAATGACAACGCAGGGAACCCAGCACCAAGAACATGAATAATTTCCCATATGACATATTACCCGGCACTCATTTCCAGAGGGAATCACCGAGGTCAAGAAGTCAGCAGGATTCAAAAGAAGGATGGGCAACCACGCTCAATGTTCTCCTGGCTTGTTTTCCACTAATGTTGGAAGGGATATTAAAACTCATGAATCAGGGCTTAAATGATTGTCTCAATATAAAAAATCAGGATGAAATCTAATGAAGCTTAGTAGATGATCCCCTTATTTTCTGAATGCTCCTTCATTTGAACCTGACCTGACAAAAAGAGGGATAAAACTTAAAGGGTACATTAGCAGGAGAATCAGACATGGGGGCTGCAGGCTACGGAGCAGGTCAGAGAAACTGCCTGTCTCCTGCTCACCAGCTGCAGCACCACTTGCTTGGTCTGCACATGAGGATAAAGACTGAGAATAAATTATCTGTGAAGCTTTTCAACAACTTATCGATCTTCATTTTAATGCTGACGCTTGGGTTGTAATATAAACTATCCAAGATCTCAAAATCTTAATTTAACTGACAATATATACCATTTATAATCCTCATACAATAACTGGCAGCACTCTAAATCCAGTCTAATATTTGTGCTTGGTTTCTCATATTGGTTTGTCCTTCCCTTCCCTTCCCTTCCCTTCCCTTCCCTTCCCTTCCCTTCCCTGTTTAATAAATGTTAACACTGCCTAAGTTGATATCAATTCAGATGAGACAGAGAAATTTGAGTTCACTTGGCAGTAACAGGACACCCAGTATCCTATTCATGTTTGGGCTGAGAACACAGACTGACTGAAACTTTACCAGACACAAGACAAATGAGACAACATACATTTATGTTCAATACAGCAAATAGATAATGTGATATAAATTTATCCAAGTTAGAAAGTATCATTCAACCTAACCTACTCTCTCATTTGCAATGCAGAAGTAGTTTTTGTATAGTTTTAAGTTACAAAGATTTCTTAAAAAGAACCCTATTATATCATATATTTGGCTTTTCAAAAGCAGGATGTTTTCCAGGTATTTTTTCCATATTTTTGTTTTCTGATTTGTATTCCTTTACTCTCATTTGCAGCCTTATTCTTATTTAAAGTTTATTTGTATTCAGAATGTGCTTATAATTTCCACATACAGCTAGGAGTCCATTCAGCTGGCACTGTCACAAAACTCCTCTCTTAAGAATAAAGATAAAAAAGTAGATTAGCGTCCTTCAAACTTCTTTAGATCAGACACTGAGCTAGAGAGATGTGGCATAGGTACTACCTCGCTTGCATATTTGCCCTATACAAGAAGCACTCCTTGCAACAGTACAACTTTCATCTACTGGAATCATCAGTAAGATGCTTCAGCATTACCAGTGTTGATTTAACCACTAAACCCAGAACTTTTATGAGAACTAGGCTGCTGAATTTGCTTTTGACCTGTATAAAAATGTCTGCAGACTCCAGTACTTCTGTAGGTAATGGTGTACATCCATGCAAAACCAGTTCAGGGTTAGAAAAATCTGGCTGGCTCATGAGAGCTACCACTGGGCTAGGAGTTCCTGTGACTCAGTCAGCTCAGCCTGGGAAAATCATTGCAATAAAGTCACTGCCCTGTTTCTCAAACCCAGGCTAGCATCCTTGCACAGTTTCACTACCAGCACTGTGCCAAATACCAGCCTTGCTGAGGTACATGTACATAGTGTTGCTTTGTCCTATGCATATTTGCTTAAATGTAGAATTGATTCGATTTTTTGTAACTGATTCATATAAATTTACAGCACTTCTTTTATTTAAAAAAAATAATTTTCTTCAAACGTGTATGTTTATTGATTGTGTCTATATCTATACTTATATCTATATCATCTATATCTGTAACTACACATTTATATTTATGTAACATATATGTGTATTTATATTTATATCTACAAAGCACATCTTATGCATGCATATATTGACTCACAACTACACCAATCCAATAAGAAACATTTCCATTAATTAAGCCATTTATCTTATTGCTTGCTGCAAGAAGAAGATAGGAGAAAAAGAGTGAAAGATTGGCTCTCTTTTTTTAAATTTTGGAATATTTAGGAAATAGTCAGGTGGCAGGGTGCTCAGTAGATAGAGGTAAGTGCCTTGCAGCACCAGAGCTGTTCATTATTTGTGTGCAGATTGTGAGTCAGAGGAAATAGGCTTGGAATTCTCTTACCTTTTGGCATGATTCTGTATGTGTCTGTAATTCACAATTTATTATTCAATGTTTCTTGAGAAAATGTCAAGAATATAAAAAAAAGGGGAAGACTGTGCCTTTTAACAAAAACTATGTACGGCAGGTGGAGCTACGTCCTGAATTTGTCTCGAGCTGGGATAAGCGTGTTTCTCGGTGCGCCAACCATCCATGAGCTCTTCAGTGTTCAAGGCAGCATTCATGCTATTCTCCTCTGCAACTGACCAGCTAAGAAGGCAATGCTGTGGTCTCCTTCCTACAGCTCCTTGTCTAACTCAAGATTCCTTTAACACCTTAAGTTCTACAGCTGGTGGAGAAGAAACAATGCATGGACTCAGCCACGGGGGAATTGTTTTCCTGTCTTGTTTGACCCTTGTGTACACAAGAAAGAGTCAGAGATAAACCTGTTTTTTAACAAATTAAAGGGTCATTGATGCCAACAGACACATCAAGAACAGCATGCTTTTTCTGTAGATCGCATTATGGACTATGCTTTGTCTTTTCTTAGCATGTTTTATAAGCAGATGAGCAGTCCCATTCTTAGTAAAGCTTGAGTAATGAAGATATATGGTGGTTGCTTTCTGTGAATCCTGTAAAGCTTCAGTGACTTTGAGAGGAATTGCAAACATCACTTCGTTTTGATGTTAAAAATTACAGGAGTTTGGTTATTGGCTCAATCAAGCAGCTTCCAACCTTCCATAAGTATCTTTAAGTACAAACACAGACGCAGAATTAAGTCTCGCAAATCTCAATTGCTGCAAGAGACTTATCAAGGCCTCTATTATGGAATACTAAGTCTTCATTTACTCCCGGGTGCAAAAATTAAGCCCTGTTTCTGAGATATGCTGAGACAAACTGGTTCCTTCTTCTACTTCGTAATAAGACAAATGGCAGACAGGGGGAAAAAAGAGAAAGAAAGTGACTTTTTTGTACACAAAGGGATATGCATGTAACTATATTTAAAACAACCTTTCCATACCTTGGAAAGAATAAAATGGTAGTCAGCAACTTATGGAAGATCAAATAGATTAAAATGAACAACAGATAACCCTTAAGGGAACCTTGATAATTTTGTTTCTCATACTCATCTGGCTTCTTCCAACATCCAGAATTGGCTGGGAGAACATATTTTATTAAAAAAATTCGTTATTCATTTGTGTTCTCCTAAGTTTGTCAGCCAATCAACTGATAATTAAAAATCTAATTATATTTTCTCTGTGTGCCAAGGACCAAGAAGACATGAGATTAAAAAAAAAAAAAAGTTATCAAACTTCAGAAGGGCCAACTCTCCATTTTGCAGAAAATAATGACCGCCAGTTGCTGCAAGTGATTAGCGAATTTGGTCCTATAGCATTTCCTTGTTTACTGGTACCTTAAGTCATTTCATAGACCTCTTAAAGTCTATGAAAGACATCATTTATTATTAAGACATTTCAATGACCTTTACATGAAATATGTTTTGAAACCCATTTCTGGTCACCAAAATAGTTGCTACTGCTGAGCTATTGAATGCTTTGCTGTATTAATTTAATAATTATTAATAATTATTATTCGTACTTTACAGTTTGGTTTCATAAAGCATTTAACCAAAACCATCCCATTTGCATTATAAGGATACACCATAACATAAAATATAGTTCAATCTCTCTTAAACCACTGCATTGTGGTATCTACACTACAATTTGCTCCATGAATGGGGGATTTGCCATGTCCTGTCAAGCACTATCCTCTTTATGCTCTGCATTTACTGCGGAGACAGGACTGCATGGTTTTGTCATAAGAGTACAGTTTCAGCACACCTATCTTGCACTCTTATTCCCTTTATTACAGCCTTTTGGGGAAAATTGGGTCTAAAATTTCTTTGCAGCGAGAACAAAATAGCAATTTTGTATCCTTTTCTCCTTGAAAGGCTACTTTCTGTCCCCAGACCTCTAATTTTGTTATTTGAAAGAAGCATCCAAAGGACCACCAATTGTCTTGTGGTAAACATTTCAAATCTCTGGAATTGGTTTCTAATATAAGGAGTCTGCAAAACGGCTACAAATTTTATTTTGTTTGAATACAATCATACTTAAATATATTTTTCTAAGAATTTTGAATTCCTTGTATTTCATCTCAATTTTAAGGACACTATGTGTTGAACTTTGCCCACCTAAAAGCTTTAAATGTCTTCTCTGGCAGGGTAGTATATGTTTGTCTCCTGCAGGTTTATTCTGTTATTCTTTGCCTTTATCTCTGTGCAGTTCCTGGTAGCAAGACAAATAATCAATGAGATTGCATTCTTTTAAGCTTCCAGGGCAAGGATAGACAGCAACAACTATGGAATAAAATTAAGATTTGGAAAGCAAGAAAGACTGGGAAGGGTAGAGGAGTCACTGTGTAGTTGTATTTTAATAATGAGTTAAATTATGAAAGTGAAAGGTTAAGCAAAGGTCTTTGCTCTCCTTAGCAGGGAAGGTGAAAAGAGTGGCTAATTAGATTATGCAAACCAGCAGATAGTCCAATTACAGTTGATAGGCCAGATGTAACCCAGGGGACACTTCCACCTGGAGGAAATGGGAACGGTTGCTTGATCAGCAAACACAGTGCAAACAGCTGAATGCCCTCTGTGCCTGCTAAGGAGTGGGAGGAGAGCTGATGGTGTCCCAGCCCCCTCCTCCCCAGCCATGGGGGGATGAGCAGATCAAGACCATGAGGCAGATGTTCTTGAGAGTCAGTCCATCCCCAAAAGAGCCCATTTACTTGGTCCAGAGAGAGAAGGACCTGGCCAAGGTCCAGGTATCATTCAGAAATCAACCTCCTGCCCCTTCTGGCCACTGGTGTTTTTTGTCGTAATGTAGAAAGTATTATCCTCTCCTCTGTATTTTGGGGAGATTCCTGATGCCTTAAGCATAAGAATATGTCTACGCTGTCAGGTCTAGGAAAACACCCTGATGCCAGGTGATTTAAAGCTTTTAGGGCCTGAGCATGCCCTGACATTATGTTAGGCTGACACAGTTATTGGCCAAAATCCACCAGTTAATAACCAACATATTGTTGACCTTATATAGACAGTTACGGCCAAGAGATTTTAGATTCAGCTGAGATCTTGAGTTTCTCTGTAGGGGGACGGATTTTGAAAGATTTACTGTTTCACCAAGGACTTTCATGATGTTTTGGGTTTTGGAGGATATGCAGGGGGAAAATTAGAAGGGCCAAGGCTCAAGCTGAGCTCATCTTGGCCACCAATATTAACAATAACAAAAAGGGGTTTTTTCAGTATGTTAACAGCAAGAGAAAGGTTAGGGATAATGTGGGCCCACTGATGGATGAGGTGGGCACCCTAGTAGTGGAAGACACAGACAAAGCAGACTTGCTGAATGCCTTCTTTTCCTCAGTTTTCACTGTTAGGACTGCCCCTCATGAATCTGTGACCTTGGAGGCAAGGGGGACGGTATGGAGAGAGGAAATTTTTCCTCAAGTAGATGAGGACCAGGTTCGGGCCCACTTGGCCAAACTGGACATTCATAAGTCCATGGGCCCTGATGGGTTGCACCCACGAGTGCTGAGGGAGCTGGCAGACGTTATTGCTGGACCACTCTCGATCATCTTTGAGAAGTCGTGGAGAACAGGAGAGGTGCCTGAGGACTGGAGGAAGGCCAACATCACTCCAGTCTTCAAAAAGGGCAAGAAGGAGGACCCTGGGAACTACAGACCAGTTAGTCTCACCTCTGTCCCTGGGAAGGTGATGGAGAGACTCATACTAGATGTCATCTCCAAACAAGTTGAAGAGTGGGGGGTTATTGGAAGTGGGCAACACGGGTTTACCAAGGGTAAATCATGTATGACCAATCTGATAGCCTTCTATGATGCCATAACCGGTTGGTTGGATGAGGGGAGGGCAGCAGATGTCATCTACCTTGACTTCAGCAAGGCTTTTGACACTGTCTCCCATAACATCCTCATTGGGAAACTGAGGCAGTATGGGCTGGATGAGGGGACAGTGAGGTGGATTGAGAACTGGCTGTGTGACAGGACCCAAAGGGTAATTATTAATGGAGCAGGTTCAAGTTGGAAGCCTGTAACCAGTGGAGTCCCCCAGGGGTCAATACTTGGACCCGTGCTGTTTAATATATTCATCAGTGACCTGGACGAGGGGACAGAGTGTATCCTCAGCAAGTTTGCTGATGATACCAAACTGGGAGGAGTGGCTGACACCCCGGAGGGCTGTGCTGCCATCCAGCGAGACTTGGACAGGCTGGAGGGCTGGGCAAAGAAGAACCTCATGAGGTTCAACAGGGAAAAGTGTAGGGTCCTGCACCTGGGGAAGAAGAATGTCAGGCACCAATACAGGTTAGGGGTGGACCCGCTAGAGGCAACTACTGAAGAGAAAGATCTAGGGGTCCTGGTGGACAGTAAAATGGCAATGAGTAAACAGTGTGCTCTTGCGGCCAGGAAGGCCAATGGTATCTTGGGTTGTATAGGGAAGAGTGTAGCCAGCAGGTCAAGGGAAGTCATTCTCCCCCTCTACTCTGCACTGGTGAGGCCACAACTGGAGTACTGTGTCCAGTTCTGGGCTCCCCAGTTCAAGAGGGACAGGGAACTACTAGAAAGAGTCCAGCGTAGGGCTACAAAGATGATTCAAGGATTGGAGCATCTCCCTTATGAGGAGAGACTGAGAGAGCTGGGACTCTTTAGTCTGGAGAAGAGAAGGCTGAGGGGAGACCTTATCAATGCCTACAAGTATCTCAAGGGAGGGTTGAAGGAGGAGGGAGCCAGACTCTTTTCAGCGGTTCCCACCGAGAGGACGAGGGGCAACGGGCACAAGTTGGAACATAAGAGGTTCCACTCAAATATGAGGAGAAACTTCTTCACAGTGAGGGTGACAGAACCCTGGAACAGGCTGCCCAGGGAGGTTGTGGAGTCCCCTTCCTTGGAGATTTTCAAGACCCGCCTGGATGCAGTCCTGAGCAACATGCTCTAGCTCTGGGCAATCCTGCTTCAGCAGGGGAGTTGGACTAGATGATCTCTATGGTCCCTTCCAACTCTAGAAATTCAGTGAAATTCAGTGATAGATTAAAGAACTTTGCATAGATCTTTGGTATTTTTGATTTGCTGATTTTATCAGTAAATGATTTGCTGATTTTATCGCTATAAAACTCTTTCCACTTCGTGAACTTGTGTATGAACTTGTACATCAGCTTGTTTTAAAATTTAACATTTATTCAAAAATGTAACTCAGAGTTTCTGCAGAGTTGAGATGTGTTCATGTATCACAGTGTGGTTATGGATACTGCTTCTTTTCCTTACAAGAGAAGGAAGAAAGAAGGAAAAAAAGCTAGTATTTTTGTATGTAGTACTTAAGACAAATGCAGATAACTTTTTTTTCAGTATAAACATCTTACATTTAAACTGGTCTTAGGGTCTGATATTTATTATTTTAGCTTGTACTAAGTATTATACTTCATGTGTTTATGAGTCATCCTCAATGAGTATATTGCTTGTGGAATAAGCAGTCTCAACCATATGTTTCGTTTGCATATGGGAGTTTGGATAACAGTTCATTCCTTCTCCTTCTCCTCTTCTCTCTTCCTTCTCCCTCTCAGTCTGGGTTTGTTTTTTTTAGCACTGATCTACATTTCTGAATCCTTGCGATTTTGCTCAGAGTTTGTTCATGGATAAGAGAATTTGTCTTATATATTTAGCAGTAATATCAGATTAAAATAGAAACATTTTAGCAAACTACACCAGAGACAATAAGATAGAAGGCAAAGAATGTGTCTGTGTAGATGCAAATCATAAAATGCAGTTTTGGGGTTTTTTTGTCAACACGTTATATTTCTCCATGGCTGAATCCAGTCATGGCCTATAAATCTGCCTCTGTTATTTTGTTAACATGATGAATCATTGTGCAGCCACAAAGTCCTACTTTTATAAATGAATTAATTGTTTTGTTGTTTTTTTGTTGGGTTTGTTTTTTTTTTCTTTTCCCTGGGGAACAAAAGAGAGCATTCTTTTGTTTATCTTTGTTTCTGTCTGCCACATGAAGCTATTAAATTGTGGAGAGTGAGGAGGATACAACGCACAAATTCTGCAAGAGAGTGAAGTACTGAGAAAGAACGTATATTACATAGCATCCAGCTAGCCTAAATTGAAGAAAGTTAATTTGTTGAAAGCTGTGTGCCATAGAGACACTGCTTTACAGTGTCCTAGATATCACACGTTCCCTTTCAGCTGGCAGCTTTCAGGAGTAACAACTTCAGAAGAATGCCTGCTCTTGACTATTTCTTTCTTAGTTTTGGCACGAATGTGGCTTCTGTCAGCAGTCAATATGCCTGGTATTTTCCTCCCACCATCATTATTTCTTGGAAATTCACATTCCTTGCACCAACACGCAGAAACCCACATTCTCCAGCTGTGTTTGAATTCCTTTGTCTTAAGCTCATATCAGGCCCTGACAGTTAGAGGTCCATGACCCACACCTGGGCTGGGAAGATAACTCAGAAAACTCACAGAACACTGAGAATTCATATGTCCAGTTACGCAAAAATAAGCTACCTCCTCCTTTTATGGCAAGATGTCAAAGTGCCTGGATGTACACAGGGCCATCAGTGGCAGCGAGTTGTGGTGCCAGCATTTGAGGGTTTACAGAAAGTAAGAAAAGTAGGGGATGTTGTTCTGAATCAGACTGTAACACACAAGAGTAGAGTGAGGGCAGGTATTTGTGTAGTTTTGCTAAACACGCAAATGAATACAGAATCAGAAATGCTGTAACTCCACTACATTCGGTAACTTAATATTACAGGAGTAGTTATGTTTACTCCAATAGTTGTCCACATGCAGTGGAACAATGCTACTTGTGCAGTGGAACAACGGTACTTGTGCTATGGATATACAATTAAGTAGCTTTGACGGCAGAGCCCAAAACCTCTAATTTTTGATTTACCTCATTCATTTTAACAGCTGTTTCATAAATATTAGTTCATGAATATAATACATCTACAATTTAGATCTATAATGAAGTGTTGCACTATACATGATTCGAAAACTAACTAAAGTTGAAATTCTTCCTGGGCAAGGTGTTTCCATTAACATAATCAGTAAACTGGTACTTTGATTTGTATGAAATTTATCATATTAGTACACTTCTTTAAAAAATGCACTAAACTTGAGAAGTTGTATGTATGTTTGTATTTTAGTGGTTCTAAAACAATTTTTGTCATCTGACTGATAGTTGTCTGTATTCACATCAAATTCAGTCAAGGTATAAGATCTCATCCAAAATTTGAGCTCACCTAAACTTAATCTTTTATTTTATAATTTATCTTGCCTTAAACTTCTTATTAATACTTTAGAGAGGTTGTTTTTTACTTCCAAGCTATGAACAGTACTGAAAAAAGATAAGTCTAAATTCCCATAGAAAGGTAGTTTTCATAAGTATTTTGGTTCAATCAGAAGCAAGAATTAAATGAAGTCAGGTCTTACTGTTATTTTGATTAGAGTTTAATGAGTTCAAGAGGTTCAGATAAAGACGGATATGTATTTTACTGAATGGATCTTTTCATTATTATTCTTATTTAATGCTGGTATTTGGATGGAACCCAGCAACTTTGAACTCCATTGTGCTAATCAATGCACAAGTCCGACCTTACCCATTAATTCTCCAATATTCGCCCGTTATTGCAGTGCAGTATTTCACAATGTTTTCACTGCATTTCACTTTCAAAATGCTCTTAACTAATTTGGCTTTCTTTGTTTAAAATCCTAGTAGCATTAAGAGTTTGTACTCATTGTTAGCTAAGGTTAATGTTATGCTTCTCACATAGGATTCAATATCCTTCACAAGACTAGCTCAAAGTAATGACTGTGATATAAACCCTCAGCTTTTGCCAGCACAGACATAATTGCAGAAGACCTGTTTGCCCCTTGTTCATGCTCCATTGTTAACAGGGAGACCCAAAAAAGGACTCCCTCCTGATTCTAGTAAAGTCCTCCCTTAGTAATACAGACAAACTTGGATGGAAATATTCATGAAATGTTTTTATTTCTTGTCATGGAAAGTTAACAACTAGAGCTGGAAGGAGATAAAATATAGTCATTGTTAAAGAATATTTCTTAGATGTTTTCCAGATATTTTTTTCCGTGCTACTGAAAGTAGAGTTTTACTTTCAGATGTCTTCACATGTACTTTCAGAGTTAAAAGAATGAATGACTCCTCTTAGAGACAATGTTTATAATACTTGGAATTTTTCTATCTTAATTAAGCATGCAAATAATAAGTAAAGCAAATATCTGAAAATGGAGTCAAATTTGACATATTGCATAATATCTATCTTGTCAGTAGAGCATGGTGACTAGTTACTCACTTGTTACTTCAGCTGATGAGAAAATGTGTTTAGCAGCGTTAGAAGCATATTTAGCACTTTGTAATAAAAGTTGAGAGATGACAAAATGGAAGAGACATTTAAAAATATGCTTGAGCTTTGAAAGTACAAACAGTGTCCGATGAAAATGCATGAGATTCTACAGTACAGTGTTTGAAATAGCCTTGTGACTGGAGGCTAACTTTTAATATGCAGTGTATAATACAAAGGGAATTGGTCCTGCCTGATGTCATTACAAGCACCACAAGAAATATTTATTGGTAAATGATAAATAAACTTGAAGAAAATAAGTCAAATCATTTTTATAGTCATGTGAGCATCTTTCGATTGAGGGGAAAAAATTACCCTCTTCAAGCATTCAATGTCTTTGTTCGAGCTTTAACCAGTAAATATTTGCTGAGTTCTGAAGAGCTTTGCTTTAAAAAAAAGAATCTAAAAATAATCCCCAGCAGACTATGATGTGTTATGAGGAAGGATCTCCCAGGGGGGTTCAGAATATCTGCAAGGATTTACACCTTTAGTGAGAACAGAAGAAAGTATAATTTCAACCTTCCAGTTGTGCATAGATTAACTCTTCATTACAGAATTCAACGTAGCTAGAGGCTAAGGAAAATTCAGCTTGATCTTTTGTGACATCAAACAAAATAGGATCATGTTCCTGACGCCTGGTGGTAGCAGCAGCAGCAGCTTTCAGATAGTGTGAGAACAGAAATAAAGAAGCAAATTAAGGCTTAACACTACATTTGCATGCAGTTAACCATTTGCTTTTACCACACCATAGTTGCCTCACAGTCCTTCACTGTCTCTGTCATTCTTGTAAAATGTAGAAGGGAATTAAGGATATTATTTTCTTTCCTGTCTTTAATCCAGGAGAGATGATGAAAGCTCCCCACCGATCTAACTTCTTTGGTTTATTCCCTCCATCACCACCTCCCCAGGTTGAAGGCCTGCTTCCTGTTAAAGAAAAAGAAGTACAGAGCTTAAAATACCAGTTACCCTGTTCCTTTCACTTAACTGCTTTGAGGGTCATACCCTGTTAGCATGTTAATTGAATGATAGAAAATGTGCAAACAGTTCCTCTTTTAATTTTATTAGACACTTCCTACCTCCTTCCTTTGAATATCTAGAAAGAAATTAAGGTGGCTTGCCTTCTTATTAAAACAAACAAACAAACAAACAAACAAAAGCCACTGGATATCCTAGGCTGCCTTCATTATGTTGTATATAACATATTTGTCTTTGCATCCTTTGATTAAAATGTAGTAGTATTTCTCTGAAGAAAGGAACTTTGCAGTTGCAATTACAGATAATAGGGTTGTTTTCTAAACCCCAGTGTGGTGTAAACATCAAAGTATTGTAGATTATAATAATCCAAACAAATAACCTTCTGTAAACTCATAAGAATGAAGAAGCTGGGTGTTTTCATTAAGAGAGAGGCAATTCATTTAACAGTCAGTTGTTGCCTGTTTCTATGTGGTGAAAAGTCTGTTAATTTGCATAAGAAAATAACCACCAAAGAAATGTAAATGATGAACTAAGATCTCATTAGCAAAGCCTCTCTAGCTACCTGAAGGGCCTACCTCTGCTGGCAGTAGATCGGGTTTCAAGTACCTTCTTACTTTTTAGAAAGCAATTATCTTTAGGCATTTCTATCAGTTAAGGCAGTGGGAAGGGAACATGGCAATGTTCTTGGCAACAGATCTTGTAATTTAACTAAAAGATTCTCCAAAATAAGCATTTGAATGATGTCTTTTTACTTTTTTTTTTTTTTTACATTTCTTGAAAATCTATCCTTTAAATAACTACCTCTAAAACGTACATGTTTTTTACTGTGGTAAGGGAGTTCCCTTATCTGGGAAAAAATGCAATAAATTCCAACCTCCAGTTTGGAAGGAGAGGTAGATGACATTGAAAGTTTTTCAGTCACTAAGGGAGCAAAAATGTCTAGGTATGGGGAAAAAATGGTTGCTAAATTATTTAATTGGGCGAAGAGGAAATGATTGTTCCACAGTGGTGCTGGTGACAGACACAGGACCTTAACTCCCATAATATATAAATTACAATAAAAATATCTTGAAGTAAATTGATTTAGCTTTACTAGAATCAAGAGATGTTTGCCTGCCTCTGTCAAATGAGAATATGGCTCACAATATTCTCTCTCAACCCAGTACGTATAGTACAGATGTTTTACATGTGTACAATTTCTAGAAGACAGATCATTCCGTGCATAAACACTGTAACATTTCACCTCTGGAGTCCTGAGCTCAGCCGGGGCTGGTCAGCTCATAGGCAGCAGGAGTTTGGTAAACTCTGCTTGCCTGCTAATGGAGGTTTTGGGTTTACAAGAGAGTAATTAATTTTTTATTTCTGTCTCAAGCAAGTGTTTTACAGGGGCTTGGGAAGGGAGGCTGGAAATAAGGCACACTCAATTAGGGAGAGATTTTCAGGCATTCAGGCAAAGATGTGCTGCTGGATTATTAAGTACTTCCAGCATCATGGCGTAGAGCACATTTTTGAGGCCATAGGTAAGGATTTGCCTGTCTGAGCATGAGCAGGTAGGGAAAAGAATAGGAGGAACCTTACCTATATATAATAATGATAAACATAAAGTGCAGTATAATAATGATAAGACTGTGTAACTTTCAAAAAAGCTGTACTAAGCAAAGTGAACGTCATTCTCTACAACAAGCTAAATTTCTCCTTCAACCTTTATGTGAGTTTATGGTTGAGGTCCCTCATACTTTTTTTTTTGCCTGCAGCTGGCCTGGCTGAAGACATTGTCCTCCTCTTCATTGCCTCTTGCCATTTTCTCACCACATGCATCTTCCCAGTCAGCTCTGATGTCTGTGATGTTCGTGTTACTGGCTCCTGCCTCAGTGCAATCAAGATGGACTGAGTTAGAAAAAACCCTCTGTATTTCAAATGATGAGAAAACCCAGATTGTTTTTACAGAATGAGTGAGAGAAGTGAGTTGTATTGTTGTAATTATGCAAGTGGACGTGTTGCCAGAGGGGAACTAGAACTGCACTTACACTGCATCATTTGTTCTGCCGTAACTCTCCATATTTAGGTTTTTCTCCATCATACCCTTTCACTGTGGGCAAGCTGCATGAAGACAGCCACACAGATAGATACGAAGTCAAAATAACCAATATAATTTGTCTACACACCCTTGCTTACCCTGTGGTAATTTTTTCATTTGATACTGATAATTTTCTCCACCAGTTAAATTGTTATCAAGCAAATATAAAGTAACCTCTCACTAAGCAAGGCATCTTGAGGTAGATGAATGCTTGTAAGTAGATAGGAAGATACAGAACCAGTGAAGATGTCCGTGGGGCAAGGAAGTCTCTGTACTCAAAATGATAGTGTTGGTTCCAAATAAACAGCAGTGTAAATGTATTTACAAACTAGAGCCTTTAGTACAAAGTTACTATTAAATTCCTGGGGGGAAAGTACAATCTCTTTATTACTCTTTGTAAAGATCATTCAGTGTCCAGTTCAATTCTGTCTGAATTGATAGGCTATTTGCCTACAAGCCAGAATTCCAGGGAAGTGTTTTGGGGGCTTTTTACTCTCTCTTTTCTTTTTTTCTTCTTTCCTTTTTTTTCTTCTTTCCTTTTTTTCACACCACATTCAGCCTTCTATTCCCAGAAGACATATCAGTCATCCTTTTGACCTCAGTTACATGCAACTGTTGGATATTTCATTGTCTTATCTGGAGAATCATGACATGGAGGTCATTGAGCAGAAATAATATCAGAGCATTGTGCTGAGAAGAAAATACTTGGAAGATACCAAAGTGAGACTGGATATTTTAGTGTTGGCTCAGCTCCATCTGCAGTTCCCCATTCATCAGTGAAATTTTAATCTGCTGTAAAATTATAAGTGAGTCTTGGGAAGATAAAGAGCTATTTTTAGAAGTTTATCTCTTATGAAAGAAAAATCAGTACATAACAGGTCAAAAACATTGTAACAGAGATCAGGCATAAAATGGAACATTGATCAAAGGCCAAAATAATATTTGAAAGCAAAATATTACTATTATTTAGAGGCACTTGTTTAAAATATGGTGAAATTAAACTGTTTATAGAAGATGCTGGATTCCCTCCAAACAGACTCTGGCTACACCAGTTTGGTGTTATGTTTTTCAGAGACAAGGAATTTTTTTTATAGCAGCCATAAATGAGAAAAGAAAAGGGGAGCACAAAAGAAAGTGTACTTCTGTGTGGGGGCTTTGACAGCCACTGCCCAGATTACAGCATGGTTAAATGGTTGGGGGTGAGGTTTGGAAGGGTGGCCAACCAGCAGAAAGGCGTGCAAAATTAAACAGCGCAGACATCCATACACACCGCTCAGCAGCTTCTTTCTTTTTTTTTTCAGTGCACAGGGTTTGGACCAAAAATGTGGGATGGTGAGCTGTCTCCTAAGGAAGTCCGGGCATTTATACGTTTGGGGTGGGGGGAGAAGAAAGGGGGGGAGGCATATTTCAAAAATGTCATTGCTGCCCACATGCAGCTTTCAAAATTCCTCCAATACTGTGCTCCAGCTCTTCAGTACAATTCACACTGCAGGGGAAGGGGGCGTTAATACCATGCCAATTTAGCTCTTTGATCCAGCTCACTGCCAGTTCAGACAAATACCAGACCCCCTGCAAGAGCAAGGAGAGGGCAGTGGGAGGGAGCCATCCCTCCCTTCAGCAACAGCTGGCAAGGGCTAACACAGCTGTATTGCTCATTTGCACCCTCAGATTCTCCACCAAGCGCCAAATCCATCTTTCTAATCACAAGTGAATCTTTAGAGATTTCATGACTTGACTCCAGGTATCACCCACAGCTAAATCAGAAAGCAACACCTGTTCCTCTTAACAGGTTTTACTGCTGACTTCAAAATCCATGCAGACTTTTCATGTTCTGAGTTGATCTTTCATTTTCCGTATGTTCTCTGTCATTTCCTTCTTACTGCCCCTCTGATTTCAAGCCTTGTGTGATCTAAAAGACTTCAATAAGTTAGTTTAGCAAGTCAATGCCTTGCTATTACTCTTAATTTACTTTAAATTTCTTCCTGTTCCTCCTTGTAAGTCTAGTAAGGAGGAGAAAAAAATAGCTTTAACATGTGGCCTTAAATACTTTCCAGCTGAAAAAATACAGTTAACCAGCATGAGACTAATGGGCTGATGTACAAACTGATGATCCACACCAGTTCCCCTGCAGCCAAATAACATCCTCTGGCCTGTATACGCAGCAGCTGATTTTACCCGGGATGTTCTAGTTTCTCTTTTTCCTGCATTTCCGATCTCTCAGTACAGAGCTCTAATGTTAATTCAGACTCTCTTAGCCCATTAACTGAATGATGCAGCACTGGGCTCCCTGGCTTGTAGAATCCTGCTTTTTTATTTCTCTGCAGCTGATAGTCAGCTCCTCATTATTTACCTTGCCCTTTCCTTAATGACGTGCTTCTCCGTGAACATCATACAAAACAGACAATATAATGATTTAAACTACTTCTGTAGATTGAGTAGCTTGTTCATTTTTTGTTATTCTTATCTAAATAGCCCTTTCTAACAAAATGAATTTGAAATGATATCTTTTGAAAGATCTTTAACTCAGAAAAGCTGCTTAAAAATGAAAGTTAATAGCTAGTATTATTTGTGCACTACTAGAAATATGACACTAGTTAAGTTTTCCTTTGGTAGTGTTTGCATCTTATGTTTTTTACTCTTTTTATTTTTTTCTGTTTTCAGCTTGGTCTTGCTATTTGGGGAATTTGGACAAGAAAATGAAAATTTCAAAGAAACAGGAATATTGGAATTTTTTTGCTTGCTTTCCTGACAATGATAAAGAGTATTATGTCTTTAGATACTGGAAAAAGTGTTGAGATACAAGAGAACTCTTGGGAATTAACACAGATTGAAAATCTATTGGAAACGAATGTAGAGATGGAGAAAACCCCAACTCTGTAGACTTCTTACAATGTTGAACATCTCACAAGACCTGCCTGTAAATTCCAGAATCACGGAATCACAGAATGTTGTGGGGTTAGAAGGGACTTCTGCAGATCATCTGGTCCAGTCCCCCTGCCAGAGCTGGTCCACCTAGAGCAGGTCCACCTAAAGCAGGTTGCACAGGAATGTGTCCAGGTGGGTTTTGAATGTCTCCGGAGACAGAGACTCCACCACCTCTCTGGGCAGCCTGTTCCAGTGCAATTAAGTCCATAAAAGTAAAGTTAGATAATCATAATTTAAAATTTTAAAAAAGCAAGAGAATAAAAGAAAGTTCTTATAAGCACATGCAAGGTTAGAGATTCATAATTTACAATTAAAATAAAGCAAGAGAAGAAAAGAAAGTGTATGTTTTGATAAGCAGAAATGGACCAACCCTTATCTCAAATGTCTTCAAATTAGAACTAACTTATCCAGAATCAATGTCATTTAACTCATGTAAATGCAAGAGGAAAAAATAATTTCCTGGAGATTCTAAAGCTTTGGGCCAATACAGGATAAAGATGACATAGTTGTTTTAAATGATATAGTTTAATTATGATGAACAAATAACTTTCCACATATTTTTAAAACTAGTGTTTAGACAGCAGTGATTTGCAATTGGTGGCCTCCAAAACCCTGTTGGATCTGTGGGGCAGTTCTAAAAAGTCTCTGAAATGTAGCTCAGAAAAGCAAATGTATTTCAGTAGCCTAAATTCATAAGGTTGTTGGCACATCTGAAAGGGCTGAAAATCATCACAAAGTGTTAGCGATATTATTTCCCACTTCTACCTATTGACAAGAGAAAATTTCCAGTCTCCCCCTCAGCTGAACTGCTCAATTTCAAATCAGAGCTATGTACTGAATCATAATCCACTTGAGAAATGGAAGACTTAGGAGGAAGTCATTTGAACTCAGAGCCGAGTCTCCTAGGGTATTTTAAGGCGCTTTTTTTTTTTTTTTTTTT
>NW_015090859.1:4882926-4889714 GCF_001431845.1 Calidris pugnax | reverse complement strand
CGTGGCAACGGGCTGCAGGCTTATCTAAGATGTGGGCTCGTTTCCTCCCCTGGCTGTGCTCCTTTGATTTGTCGGTGAGATTTGGGGTTGTTTTAGTTGTGGGGGGTTTTTTTTTTTTTTTTTTTTTACTGTGATGCCCTAGCTGTCAGAGTTTAAATGCTCTAGAGGCTCAATAGCTGTGATATTTATTAACCAAGTGGTTATGATCAGAACTTTGTCACTCAAACTTGCTCGGTATCAGCTGACATATGGTATCATGTTTGAAATACCACTTGGTAAATCACTGATAACGTCAATGTAATTGCTGAAAGCTAACACAGGGTATAATTCTTTTCCCATTGAAGCTGATGGCAAGAGTTCTATTGATAGCAGTGGTGCAGAACTGAATCTGCTAACCAGGAAAGTCTTCTTTTTCCTAATTGCACAGAAAGAATCAATAATTTTCTTAAAAAAACCCAGTCTTTAAATGAGCTTACATTTGCAAATGGTAGCATGTTAAAAATTTCACGATTGACTTTTTTGGTAGATAATGCTGCTGTGACTATTTCAATATGTTTTATTTGTGAGTCAGATGCTAATATATTCATAAGTAGATGAATATATGAATGTAAGAGCTCTGCATATATCTCTGTTCCATCTGTTATTTCTTTTGGCCCTAAATTTAAATACTCTGTGTTCAGTGTTAGCATTGTTATTAGCATTTCATCGAATTTTGGCATACATTAATTATCCACGGAATACTTTTCTTCTGCTTTTTGTAGTTTAATTTTTAACTGGTCATTTTCTCATAGAAATGTTATATTGCCAAAAGTAAAGTTCTCCTGCAAAAACACATATTTCTTTTCTCCCTCAGAAGATTTCAATGACTGGGCAGATTGTCTGGTGGAGAGACACTGCCACCACCAAGATGCAAGCAATTCAGAGTCAGTTCTCTGTTCTGTACAATTTGAAACACAGTCTTAAATCTGGGCCTCCCACGCCTGGGAGGTGTGGGGATGCAGACGCAGGCTCTCTCTGGCCGAATGCATATGACGAGTCAGTTTGTTGGGTGATCAGCTATCCTGCAGATTTATTTTTCTGTCTGATGTGTGGCTGCCTAGAATGCTTAGAAAGGTCTCGGTTTGTTTCAACTCTGGGCAAAAAATCTCAAGAGCGCTAAATAACATTATAACAGTCTCTGTAATTGTGATGCATTTGAAGCCCCTGACCAAAACCAGCCACTTCAAGCAGGGGTTAACACAATGCTGATGTTTTCTGCAGCTGTGCTTCAGAACTACCATTTTCACTACTGCTCACCATATTTGGATCTCTTAATGAAGTGTTAATATTATAATGCTTTAAAACTTAAATTTTACAAACTCTGATTTATTCGAAATGTCTTTATATTTGCCAGCTGGTTCCTTGAAAGTTTCAAATGTTTTGGTGCATCTCAAGACGTTCATAGAATTAGTGCTTTCCTATTACACTCAGTCCAGAATACGTACAGACTTTTTTGACAAGCATGGAAATAAATTTCCTTTGGTAAAGATTTTATAAGCTAGAAAGACAGTGCACAGATGAATGATAGGGAAAGTGGAGGAGTAACCAGCAAAACAACAGTGTGGTTTGATTACATCAAACATCCTGTCTTGTTTTGTCTGTTCCATTTTTTTTCCCCAGTTTTTTTCTTCCTAATTATCTATCTGATCATCACATCTATTTTCTTACTCAAACGAGGATGGGAAATATTTTTTATCTGTTATGAAAGGTGGCTGCTGTAGGAGGGAATTATGACAGCAAAAGTAATGCCCATAGAAAATCAAGAACTTTTCCTTTACACTGTTGTTGCAGTCAAAGGTTAGTGCAAACAGCTCTGCAGATAAACCATAGATATCATTCTGAGTTTTATTTTTCTCTTTCTTTCAAGGCTACCCAGATAATGTGTATGTGGACTTGTACACAGCAGGGTTATTACTACATTTGCCTGCTGCTTTTGAACTTCCATGTGGCATTTGACTCTTTTGACCGTAGACTAAAATTGTATTCTTTTTCTTATTTTGTAAAATTTATTGCTTTGATCTCAGGCGTCTTCAGTGTCATCTGGTATCCCCCAGGCACATATTCTGGGATCTGTAGTATTTCTTTCTTATATGTTTGTTGGTTGGAATTACTTGTATTCACAGTCCAAACTGTCAGACAAATAGCTCTTGGGTCTATTTATCACTCCTTGAAGACCTTGTAATAGCATCTACAGTGCTGCTTGATTGTCCTTCCATTATCAAGGTTTAGACGGTGCTAATTTTCTTAAGTGTAATGCTGAAAGGATGGTATGTAAGTGGAATGATTTCAGCTGGAAGTGGAGCCTCTTAGGGGTCTTTTATCTTCCTTGGGTTTTAAGTTTTCCTCTTTCCAGGCTTTGCAGTCTCATCTTCATGAGAGTGTCTCAGCTTTGGCTGAGATTCTAGGTCATTTTGAAGGCTGATGTGATCTAAGAAAAATGGGCACTTGGCTTAAATTTTCAGCTGGGTATTCTTCTTAGGCACTAATAGGAAAAGAATATTGCTTACTCTGGGTCATTTTCTTCTGCACCCCCAGACTCTATCTCTGGTGAAAGAGTCCAGGATCCCAAGATCTGCCCATTCTAGATACTGACCCTCAGAAAAACACCAGTACCCACTAAAACTCAGACCAGGGAATAGTTTTGGGGAGAAGGGAAAGAACATACATGCAGTGCTTCCTCAGAATCCTCCCCTTAGCTAAATGCTAGCTCAGCCAGAAAACTTTGAAGGTATTATGAGGATGTTCACATCATCTGCTCAAGCAGCCTTGGGATAATAGGAAGTCTCTTTTCTTTAGGTGGTGACTAGTAGGTAAGTTACATTTAGCTTTACTCACAGGCAGTGGCTGAAATGGGCAGCTGTGCTGTGCTTGAGGCAGTTTCTCAGGATCTGATGGGGAAGGTGAAACCTCTATATCACAGCAGGTTCACCATCTGTGTTTGGGGAACGCCTTCGTAGCCACAGTGCCTATTTACACACTTCCAGCCATCTCTCTACCTCAAATCTAAACTTCAGTATGGCCTTTTTGTCCTAAAACCAGTGGCTCCCAAATTATTTGGGTCGACAGAGTTCTACCAGTCTTCAGCACTTTACAGAAACCGGTGTGTACTCTTCCCAGCAAACTCTGTATTGCCAGTACAGTGCATTTATTATTTAACAAGGTTCTGCAGATTAGCCGTGTCCTGCAAGAGAGCTTGGATCACTGCAGAGCAGTGCTGTAAGAGGAAAGAGGGTGGCAGACTTCTTTTGCACTTTTTCCTTACCTGCCTACATATGGACAACTGTGCACATACATATACCATTGCTCACTCTTCTGCTGAAGGAAAGAAACATGTTTTTTTTTTCATTTTTGCAGCAAAAATGGGTCAACACTCCATTTTCAGACATGCTTTCCTCTTTTCACCATGAAACTAAGAATAAGTGGTGAATCCTTGTTTTAAATGTGGCTGTGGGCACTTCTGTTGCCTTGATACTGAATTGCTTCCCGCTAAGGAATAAGAATAAAAAGATTGTGGAGTTTTCTGGTTTGTGTGGGTTTTTTTAAGAAATCTTCAACTATTGATTTTTAAAGGAAAAAATAAATACTTAGTGTGTCTGAGACCTGTCTTTTCATAAAGTTTTGGGTTTGTATTTTTTGGCTGTTTGGGCTTCCTTGCTTAAAAATATAATTCTATATACTTGTATTAGGATTATTAAATGAATTAATGCTGAAAAAAGTGCCCAAATTTTACAGAGCAATTAGACTCAATTATGAATGGTTAACAGTTCAAGTGTCTGGAACAATATTGCTAAATAAATCACACTGATAAAATTAAAATTTACTTTTAATTCACATTTGAATGAGCACAGTGGTAATGGGTTCAGGACAAAACAAAAAGCAAAAGGAGAGACTTTTTTCTAATGCTATGTGCCACAGCCATTAAAGGTGACTTTTAAAGGTCACTTTTGTGAAGCTGTGAATGAAATTGTGGAATGTGCAAAAAATAGCCAGCCTTAGCAAACACTGGTCTTGGAGTAGAGAACAATTTTTTCTATTTCTCTGTTGCTAACTTCTTTTTTGTTATTTCTTTATGCCTTTGGGAGTCCTTTTATTCTCTGTTTATTTAAAGCATATGAGGTTCAGAGCAGAGACCTTACCTTACTTGTTCGTTCTTACTGTGTGCAGCTATCCACGCCTTATGAAAATGCAAATAATAATTCACCTAGCCTTGCGTTACACTTTCATGATAAGTTTGAGGGTTTTTTTTGGAACAGGGAAATAGTTGTCTTTGCCTATGCTTTTAAAGGTCCTAGTGTAATACGGTTCTGGTTCATGACAAAGGCTTCTAGTTGATATATTAGTGCAAATAATAATAATTCTTTTTTTCTGTCTGTTTCTATGGTTTCTGAACATAACTAAATTCACAGAAAATAAGTGGTCAGCCTGAGATCGCTTTCATCCTGTAATGCTAGGAAAATGTTTATGTTAAATACTTTCATTTTATGTGTGCATGCTTGTGCATGTGTGTCTGAAGAACATAACAATAGAAGAATGAAGTTTAGGATACAGAACTGCAGAAATATTTTTTAAAAAGAGGGCTGACCTAAAGCTTGTGTTTACTTCGATTTTAGAAGACAAAGAAAAATATTATAAAGGGAAAGCTGCAAATGAGTGAAAACCAGCCAGATGGAGTGGGAAGAAAAGAGTTGAAGGCCCTAGGACACAGACTGTGTTCTGAGCCAAGAACAAAAGGTAGGCAAAACTCAGGGCCAGACAGTCAAAGGAAAGATCTAGGTGAGGAGATGACAGGAGTATGCAGTAACTGAGGTAAGATTTTCACGCAGTTCCAGAGAGGACATTTTCCAGATCCTGTGTCTTTAGTCTGTGGAAAGACTTGAAGGAACAGAAGGAATGATCATGTTAAAAAATACCACTGCACTAGACTGTCACCAAATAAACATACTTTTAAAAATTAAGTTCCACCTTTATTTTCCTGGCCTTTTACCCAAGAAAACAAATTTTCAAATTTTAACCCCAGTAAATCCCGTCTAAGATATTTTTGCCTAAAGATTAGGATCAGGCAGAGGGTAGGGGGGGGAGGGTAGTGGGGAAGGCTAGGGGTAGAAAGGAAGGTGACCTGAGAAACTATGAAGTACGTGCTACAACCCTCGCAGTGCAAACATGAGCTGAAACGCCAGGTGAGGTCACCTTGGAAAAGGAATATAGCACAGACTGGCCGTGACAGAGGCTGGGGATACTCTTTGATGAAGGGCTGGTAACAACTTCCTGCGGTTTCAAATATACTGGGCATCACACGTAAGAAAGATCAGCATGCATTTAGCCTCAAAGATCTCCCCCTCCACCCCCTACAAATCCACGGCGTGCTCCGGGCCTTGCAAATCTGCGGTTACTCTTAGTCGATGCTGCCCTCTGCTGGTCAGTCTCCCAGCCGCAATGGCTACCTTCGCAGTTGCAGTTGTCTGTTGTTTATACAGTACTATATTTGCTTCGTATGGTTTCATATAGGAAGCGCTTAGAGATGTACGAGCTGCTTAGGACAATGGTTAATACGAAGCTGACCAGTTTTTCAGGGTAGTTGCAGGACTGTTGACACGCCTCTACCGTTACAACAACTTATTTATGGATAGTGAACAAGTGAAGGTTGTTTATGCTGAAAGGAAAAACTCCCAGAATTTCTTAAATTAATATCTTTAATATTAATAAGTTAAAAGGTAGGTGGTGGATTTTATTTATTCTGAAGTTTAGGTTCTTTGAAAGAGATGGAAAACACTAATGCATGAAGCGGATCAAGCTGTTACTGTAGAACAACTCTTTATTATATTTTTACTAGCATTTTGTCCAATCTAACTTTGAATGTGCTCGCTGATAGGCTTTCTATCATTTGTAGCCCAGACATGAATATATCTTTATTTAAGAACACTTTTCTGTACTTTGCAGTTAATCTGGTTATTTCCCTCGTTGCTAAGTTTTCTCTTTCCTTATTGTTCAAATATTTAGGGGTTGCTATTGTGTTCTACTGCCTTAGCCAAACTTAGACGTATTTAACTCTGTTATTTTTTTAAACCATTCCTTGCATGTTCTTAACTGTTTTTAATGCTTCTTTTAGAGTTTGTATCAGTGATGAGGTACCCAGATCTGAACACAGCACTCTGCAGAGTGACAAGAGCAGTGCAATTACTTCCCTCTCCCATTGAAGGCTGCCTCTCTCTGTGAAACCAAACTTTATGCACCCTCTTATAGTATTTACTGCCTACAATTTCTTATAATTTTTTTAATTTAAGGGAGACAACGAGTTGTCCCCCTTCCAACCATAGCGCTGAATGCTTTCATAGTGTTGAGTGCCTGCTCACAAGAAGCCGTTCAAGAGATGAGTCATTGCCATCTAGCATTGCTTTCTATGTGTCAGTTAGCCAGTTTCCATTAAACTGGGCATTTTTGCTATCTAGGATAAAATAAACTAATTCTTCTTTATATACTGCAGGAAGTAAAGCCTCAAGTACTGTACTATGACCTGAGTTTATCACTTTTCCTGCATTGTCTTCAGCAATTTATTCTGGAATACTAGAAAACAAGCAATCCAGTTCACTTTGCGAAATGCATATTCTTTCTAAACCTATGCACCTTATTGCTCCTGTGTCACGGTTCTATTGATACGTGACTCAGCCAAAACTAATTGAAATAAATTAACACAGGAACAATTGGAGTTGTTTCCATGCACCTGCTGCTGCTTGCTTCGTCTCCCTCTCCCT